>NW_004949099.1:33849611-33851962 GCF_000317375.1 Microtus ochrogaster
CCAGCATTCTGCTCTGTTTACTCCTCCCTCCTGTTTTAACCTATCAGGGCAAGCAGCTTCTTTATTTAATTAACCAATGACCTTCCTCCATCATCATTTCTCAGAACTCAAGCTTCAGAATGCCTCCATTTACATCAGTGTCTGTTTTAAGAATCACCAAATGCTTTCAACCATTAATCCCTGTACTCTGTCACTGTCCTACTGTTTACGTAACTTTCCTAGTCTCAGATGAATAGCACACTCACACCAGCTGTCCACACCACACTACTGAAGACACGTCCTTGCCTTTTCTCTAGCTTGCAGTGTCTTTCAGGTCTCATGGCTGATATTTGCACGAAGAATGCCAGTGGTGTCACAGCCTCCGCAGACACCTGCCATACCCAACAACTAATAGTACTTGTAATACGTTGTCCTGCTGGGAGATTGAATCAGATGAATGATAAGATAGCAGAATCATTAGTGTTTGCTTCTGGCAACCTCCGAGAACACCCCCCAGGCAGGGTCTGGAGTTTTCATACGCAAACCTTGTAAGAACAGCTCTGCTGCACTGGTTTGGGAGGGGCACCTGCTGGGAAACTGTGGGGATGAGCCCAGTGACTGTGCTGGCACTAGGAAGAACTGTCATTATCAGTTTGATAATCTTCTCCTGTTCCTTCCAATATGTTCTAAGATGCTTTTCAAATTCCATGTATAATCTAGAAAAAAAAATCACATTTTTGTTTTTGTATTAAGTATAGAGAAATACAGGTATAAAAGGATGGGGAATTCAGGATCATTTTCTAAAATTCCTTTTTATTAATGACAAAGGCATAAAAGACAATGTTATAGCCCAGACTGGCCTCAAACTTATGATTCTCCTGCCCTTGCTTTTCTAGCATATCCCACTGACATGTGCCACCATAACTGATAGGATCATTTCTAAAAATTATGTTAAAAGCAATATGGAAATTGTGCCTGAAAATACAGTAAAGTCTTCTCATTTCTTAATTTGTAAAATTCATTATTTGTCTTACCTAAACATGCTTCTGGATAAGACAATTACATTGCTTTCATGCTCTGGGATTTTTATTACAATGAGAACCAAGAAAGTAGATTGAACATTCATGCTTAAATAATACTTAAAACTATATTTTAAGGGGCAGTGACATGGCTTAGTGTGTAAATGGTGCTTGGTATCAAGTCTTACAATCAGAATTTGATCAGAGGTCATGGTGCAAGAAGAGAACTGACTTCCACAAGTTGTTTTCCGACTCTACTTAAGCACCACAGCACCTACAAACACACATGCACCCCTCTCCCCCCACACACTAATAGAAACTTAAGAAGAAAACAAATCTCATATTCTGAGGCTGGAGAGATGGCGGTTCAAGGTTAAGAACACACACTAATCTTATAAAGGACCCAATTTTGGTTCCCAGTACCAACGCTGTGTGCTTACAACTAACTGTAACTCTGACTCCAGGGGATCTGATGACTCTGGCCTCTTTACACACCTGCACTGCCATTTGCAAGCCTCCCATACACACACACATACACACACACACACACACACACACACACACACACACACACACACACACACACCAAAAGTAAATCCTTAAAAGCCCTTATACTGAGAAGGAAAGGGTATCTCAAACTTAAAATGGTTCCATTCTACAATAAAAATACATTGCAACGTAGAGGTATTTGTATGTATTTTGAAAGAAGCAGAGAGAAAACAGCAGAAAGACTACAAAAACAAGTATTATAGTTTCTAAGAAACGTATTCTCTAACTAGGACTATTACTTTTTATTTTCTCAAATTTCTGAGATCACGATGAACAAGTATGAGTAGACTTAGAAATCTGTCTTTGTCTTCCTCTCTCGAGATGGCACCTCAGTCTATTGCCTGCTCTGAACTACGGAAATGATCCCCTGCTGTGCTTTCCTAAGTAGACCAGGGTGACAGACACACATCATTGCATCAGACTACAAGGCACTTGTTGAAGAATTAAGACTATGACAACAAAAAATTATTTGAGATTTACTGCTAGACTTCAATGTGATGTTTTCTGCATTAAGAAGATGAATTTTAAGAACATTCTGGCTGCCAAACTAACTATTCTATGAGAAAGAAAACACAAAAGCTACACACGAGGACATTCAAACTACTGTTTTGGTTCCTGTCTAACTTTTCCAGTCAAATGCTCCAGTTACTTAAACATTTTTAATGTTCCACAAATGAACGCCTCCTCTCCTTCCTCAGAGCCTGTTCCATCACTGCACTCACAACGACAGCTTCTGATCCCGGTTCCATCACTGCACTCACAACGACAGCTTCTGATCCCGGTTCCATCACTGCACTCACAACG
>NW_004949099.1:33852172-33885298 GCF_000317375.1 Microtus ochrogaster
CCTGGAACTAGCTCTTTAGACCAGGCTGGTCTCGAACTCACAGAGATCCGCCTGCCTCTGCCTCCCAAGTGCTGGGATTAAAGGCGTGCGCACGCCGGCTCTGGACTGAATCTTGAATGCTGAAGTCTAGTGAGCCCTAAGAGAGTTGTGTGCAAAGAGGCTGGCGAAGGCCTGAGACTTTCTGAAGGTCTGGGACTGACAGTGAGCTCCATAGGCAGTGCTGTGTTGAAAGACGGGGTCTAATGGAGCCTACTCCCTTCTCATTGTGTTTATCTAGGGACTGTTAAACCATGGAGGTACCCTGAACTGCCTAGTTCCTTCTCAATTACCCATGACATTTGTAAAGTAAAACTAGAAGAAACTCCTTTCTTATTCAGGAGGTTAGTCACATATATTTACAAGTTTTTACTTTATAATTGTGTCCTTCCATGAAAACAAGGATTTTTTAATGCTTTTTAAAAATATTATTTTATTAAAAAAAAAAACAAACTATCTTTTTCATTTTACATATCAATCTTAGTTCCCACTTCCTCCCCTCCTCCCATTCCTTCTATCTACACCCTGCCCCCTATCCACTCCTCAGAGAGGGTAAGGCACATTGCTTTGGGGGAAGGCCCAAGGCCCTCTCTACTATATCTAGGCTGAGCAAGGTATCCATCCAAAGAGAATAGGTTCCCAAAAAGCCAATACAAGCAGTAAGGATAAATCCTGGTGCCACTGCCAGTGACTCCGCAGTCTGCCCCAGCCATACAACTGTCACCCACATTTAGAGGGTCTAGTTTGGTCCTATGCTGGTTCTTTTCAGGTCCAACTGGACTTAGTGAACTCCCATTAGCTGAGGTAAACTGTTTCAGTGGGTGTCCTGATCATGGTCTTGACCTCTTTGCTCATATTCTCACTCCTCCCACTCGTTAACTGGACTTTGGGAGTTCAGCCTAGTGCTCCACTGCGGATCTCTGTCTCTTGTTTCCATCAGCTGCTGGATGAAGATTCTATGGTGACATTTAAGATACTCATCAATCTGACTACAGGGAAGGCCAGTTAGGGCACCCTCTCCTCTATTGCTTATGGTCTCAGCTGGGGTCATCCTATAGATTCCTGGGAATTTCTCTAGTGCCAGGTTTCTTGCTAGCTCCATAATGGCTCCCCCAATCAAAATCTCTCTTTCCTTGCTCTCATCTCTGTTCTTCCTCCATCTTGACGATTCCATTCCCTCAAGTTCTCCTCCCACCTCCCCTTTTCTTCCCCTTTTACCTTTCCTTCGCTCCCCACTCCCATGCGCCCACCTTTGTTAGGTGATCCTGTCTATTTGCCCTTTCCAGGTGGATCTATGTATGTTTTCCTTAGAGTTCATCTTATCACTCAGCATCTCTAGGATCATTAACTATAGGCTCCATATCCTTTGCTTTACAGCTAGTATCCACTTAAGAGCGAGTACATACCATGTTCATATTTCTGGGTCTGGGTTACCTCACTCAGGATGTTTTTTTTTTTTCTAGTTCCATTCATTTGTATGCAAATTTCAAGATGTCATTGGAAAAGTTTGTTAGAGAATCATACCTGAGGTTATTTAAAATGTGTATTAGTTTTTCAACAGTCAAGAGAACAGGCAACAGGCTAGAAGAAAATATTTGCAAATGATGTGTCTGACAGACAATTGGTATGTAAAACAAGTAAAGAACTCTTTAAACTCAACTAAACAATGGAAATATGGTTCAAAGACTTTGACACCTTAATAAAGTACAAATACAATTGGGCTTGAAATCTGAATATTCCATATGAACGGAAAGTGCAGTTCTAACAGAATCTTTGTTAGGATTCTGTGATCCAGTGACATTGGAGGAGCTAGACAGAATTCTTACGGCCATATGGTCCAGGCAATAGTAACAGAGACAAGAAAGGAAGAATGATCACTAGCTGTCATACTTTTTGCCAACTTGATACCAACCTAGACACAGCTGGAAGAGGAAATCTTAACAGAGGAACTGCTCCATCAGACTGGCCTATGGGTATATCAGCAGGGGCATTTTCTTGATTGTTGATTAATGTGGGTGGTACTAGTTCAGGACAGTGGCCGTAGACTGTAAGCAAAGTAGCTGAACAAGGCATGGAAGAAGCCAGTAAGCAGAGTTGCTCCATTGGCTGTGCTTTAGTTCTTCCCTGTAGGTTTCTGCCTTGGCTTCCCGTGATGATGGGCTGTAATCTGTAAAACTAATAAGTCCTTTCCTCTCCAGATTGTTTTAGGTCAGTGTTCCGTCACAGCGACAGAGAGGCAAACTAGGACACCGACTTTCTAGAACTCTAAAGCATAAAACTGTTTAAAGCCGTAAGTCCAACAATCTAAAAAACTTTAAAGTCAACTCTACTTCCCATAAACCAATCCAAGATAAGAAATTAGTGAAAACAGTAGACATCTTAGAGTGGTTTGGGGTACTGTAAGCAACGAAGTAAAGAATGGACAGACAAAAACAAGACACGAAGCCGGGCGGTGGTGGCGCACGCCTTTAACCCAGCACTCGGGAGGCAGAGGCAGGCGGATCTCTGTGAGTTCGAGACCAGCCTGGTCTACAGAGCGAGTTCCAGGACAGGCTATAAAGAGAAACCCTGCCTCAAAAAACAAAACAAAAACAAAAAAACAAAAAAACAAAACCAAACAAACAAACAAACAAACAAAAAAAAACAAGACACGAACAGCCATGGCTACACTCCAGGAAGGAGGCTGCATGGAAGCAACTCCACAACTCAGTCACACAGCAGAGGAGAACTTCTGGACACGACACAAACTGCTCTACCTCTGTCCTGCTTCATGGATCTATGACTGTGCACCAATTGAAAGGCCACCCCAGACCATGTGTGGCTTACATATTTGCCATTAACTGTGGTTAGCAGTGTAAATAAATCACAGGCTGTAACATGGTTCATGGGCCAGCTGTACTATCCCCTAGGAATATGTATTTATTACACTAGACCTCAGAACAAGACACAGTTTCCTGACTTAAGAAGTGGTGCCTTTAAATCAGGACACCTGGACATCCCTGAAACTACTTAAAAACACAAGAGGTCTTATGCAGCCACTGCTTCTTAGGGCTGGCCTGCACTTCCCTGAACAGTTCCTTTTACCGCTATGGGCTTCATTCAACATGAGGCCCTTCGGAGTAGATTTCTTTGGTGCTGAGGATTGGAGTTCAGTACCACATATCTCTGTGCTCCTGTTCTTCCCTGACTTTCTATAATAGAATATCCATCTGTCTCTTTTAAGTACTTTTTTCTTAACAAGAAGATAAAAGAAAAAACCTAGTTTTGCTCTACGTAACCCACTAAGGAGCCTTGCTGGAATGGATCTGCAGACCTATCTACCAGAGTGTACTGGGTATGAAGATCCATAGGGCAGCCAGTATCATTTATGTTGATTATATCTCAAACCGAGATCGTCATAAGCTGTAGTCTTGAGAAAAAAGGAGATAAAAACAGTTGTAAAGATCACATGTTTGCTGAATTTTAAGGACTAATGACTTGAGGTCAAGGAGTAAATACCAAGTTGTCTTATAAGTTTTCTCTTTGAATAAAATTCTTAAGGTGGCTAAAACAAAGAGAACTCCTTTAAAGACAACAAATCTTACAGCTTCCAGCTAGAATGAAGCATGAATGCTAAGTGGTTTTGTTGAAGATGTTCATCAAAGAGAAGTTGCATACTAGCATGACTTATGCTTCTTCTCATGTACCTCTGGAGGAAAAGAAGTGTAGAATTTGTTGTTATAAACAAGGGAGTAACTGCAATACCTGGGTCTTCCTAGGCACAAGTGAGGCCAATTTACTTAATAAAGATGATTTCATGCACACGTGGCTAACTGCAGACACAGAATGCCACAGTGCACCGCTATATTCCTTTACAGAAAGGAAAGAAAACTATGGAGTTTAGTGTAGTAGCTGTTTTCCACCTTTCTAGGTTACTGAAATGTATGGACTGTCTTCATGCATGAGGTACTGCCTAAGTAGCAAGCCTTGTGTCCCAGTAAGACAAACTGTCTAAAGCCATGCAGTGGTGGCACATACTTTAAATCCCAGCACGTGGGAGGCAGAGGCAGGCAGATCTCTATGAGTTTGCAGTCAGCCTGGTCTACAAGAGCTAGTTGCAGGACAGGCTCTAAAGCTACAGAGAAACCCTGCCTCAAAAAACAAAACAAAAAAGTCCAAAGCAACACCAAAACCAAACAACAACAACAACAACGGTGGGAGGGGGGGGGAGGAAGAGAGTGAGACTCTAAAAAAACTAAGACAGACAGCTTCTGACAAGCAACACCCAAAGTTGCTCTCTGGCTTGTGCTGCATGCACACGTGCACACACACGCACACACACACACACACACACACACACAATACACATTTATTTCAACATAGCTACACGTAGTTGAGAAGCATTAGAGGAAATATATGATGTGTGAAGCTTTCTAGTAATGCAAAGAATGAAATAATGAAATACAAGCAATTGCATCTTGTCCGACATGGCAGAAGGTGAAAAATGCAGGCCACAGATGTTTTTAGAGACAGCTAATGAGTGACAAACAGTCAACCTTTCTAAAAGTGGCTCAGTATCAACACCAAGGTAACAAAATTCTCAAATTCCAAGTGAGTCTGCTTCCAGAAAGAGGAGACACGTGGTTTTTGTTTTTTGACACACCATTCCCCATGGAGCTCAGGACGACAAAGACTGAATGAATGGAATATCTTTATACCACAACAATCCAACACAGCTCTCAACTGTGAAAGACAGAAACAATGCCAAAGTTGCTAAATTCCATTTAAATGTGAAATAGGTACCATTAAATAAATAACAGAGAAATACAAGAAGTGACAAATAGTACTCCATTGGAGAAACGGAGTTGTAATGGAAAATGTCCACTGCTATGAAGCTTGATGGCAGATGGTTCTGCTGATCTCCTGTTATTCACAGGAGATCCTACCACCTTCCCCCGCAAGAACCGTAGATTTGTTTTCAGGCCAGATCCTCTGGTGCCTGTCCATCAAACACAGCTATTCTCTTCATCTATATCTCTCAAAGCTGCTTTATACCAAGTCTGATTGACTTGGGGGCTGGAAGGGGTTGTATGATAGCACGTGGGACAGGTGACGAGACAACACTGATACTGCATTTGCGTCCTCAAATGTCTACCTGCAGTTTGCCTCCGTGTTCACCTTGAGAGCTCTCCAGTCTACATTCACGCCGCCATGATTCTTAACTAGTCTCCTGTTGCCTATCTCATTCCTATCCAGCCTTGGAGCGTTCGCCTGGGCATTCTGGAATAAGGCGAATCATATTACCTGCCTTCTCTGCCTCCAGAATAAAACTATAAGGGCCATGGCATACAAGGTCCTGCCAGCTTTCCACAGAATTTCCCTACAACTTTCTTTGCTCTAGCTATTGCTACTAATACTTTCTCAAATATGCCTTAATATGCCATAGTAATAACTTTAAAACTATGTATGTGTTCTTCTGGAAGAGTTAGGGGAGTAGCGGAATAAGGTGGGAACACATTATTTTGAGTTAAAATGTAAGAACTGGACACATCACATCCTTAACAAAAGATGAATAATGTGGGGCCTGCTGGTCAGTGAAACAGTATGTTTGTGCTATAACTAATGATGTAGCTTGACATTAGTTGATTTAGAAAGCTTTTAATATTTACTGTGAGTAGGAAAAAATCTTGATGTGAATATAAAATATAGCTTATATAGTCATTTATCAGATAATCGGTTTTAGGGAGGATTATGAGTGATTTTCATTTCCCTCCTTATAAAATGTCTGAATCAATAAATCTTTCAACTTTAAACAAAAACTGGCAGAAAGAGAAGAGATTGGCAGCAAGCTGAGTGAGCTAAGTCTCTACCTTTGACAGCACAGGATGGACAGAAATAACTATAAAGGACGGGAAGCTGGCAGAAAGGTAGGACAGTACTACATTCCTTATGGGGCCTTTTTCTATTACTTGATTTTCCATCTTCGCTATGTACTATGTTGGTTTCAAATTTTACTAGAGAAACGATAGAAAATATTGGTCTTTACAAAGTAAAGCTGCTGTTCCTAGATATATAATAGGGCCACTGGTTCTTAGCTATAAGACAAAGGAGACCGCTCGGAGCTCCAGGGTTGAATCCATTGCTGCTGGATCTAGAGTAGAAGTATTACCACCCCAGCTCTGACTGTTTTCTTCCATTGGGAATTGTTAAACTATTTTCCAGAATTTCTTTAAAAGAAACTAAGCAGAGAAGAAAACAGAGGTCAAAGATCCTGGGAGCTTTTAGCTTAAATCATCTCTAGCTCCTCCCTTTCCTGAAATCCCCATATATTCCTTGTCATTAAATCTTCTGCTCCTTCTACTTCCTCAATATTTCTTCACCCTCCACCACTGACATAACCCCATTCATTTACTTCCCCCAAATTACTTTAGCATTCACTTTAGGGGCATTTTAAGTATTCACACCTCCCCTTTCAGGTGAGTAAATTCTAGAAGAACAGCATTAGGTGGCAAAAGACATCAAGCTCCAGATCTGTTCCTTTCCACTAAGTGGTGTGACTGAGACCATGGCTCATTTTACAACAGCTCCCTTTCCTCCACTACGCGGTGAGCGTGAGCGTGCAAAGAAGGCAACACTCTTGCAGGCTACTGTGAGGCTTCTTTCTATAAGCTAATTCCACACACACTCAGGAAATATGAAAGAGCACTGCAACTGTTTGATTTGTTGTATTTTTGTATTCTAAACGGAAGTTCAGCTATAGAAGGCTATCATTAAGTATGTCTATGGCTGATTATCTTTAGACTGCTATACTATTACTTTTGTTTTTTTGTTTTTTTTTTTTTTTTGGTTTTTTCGAGACAGGGTTTCTCTGTGGCTTTGGAGTCTGTCCTGGAACTAGCTCTGTAGACCAGGCTGGTCTCGAACTCACAGAGATCCGCCTGCCTCTGCCTCCCGAGTGCTGGGATTAAAGGCGTGCACCACCATCGCCCAGCAGTATACTATTACTTTTGAAATGAGATATATTAGAAATAAAAAAAGATTATTTCGAAGACTAAAAAGAAACTAACTTTTATACTCATCAAGTAAGTTCTACCAAGTCCAGTCAATGAAGACAACAAAGACCCCTTATCTCCTTGGCAGCAGAGACTGTCCTAACCAGCAAGTACCCAGCTCCCACCACTAAGTATTCTTATTTCAGCAGTACAAAAATGTACACGAAAAAGATAAGCAATGAGACATGAAGGAGTTACCAGTGAAGAGGAGTTGGCGGGATGTGGAAGGAGAAAGAATTTAAGAGCTGGGAATGGTGAACATAGGAAAGGATCAGACTGTGCAGAATCTTCACTCCTGTGCTAAGGCATCTGAATTGTATACTCAAAGCAATGGATAGCAGCCTTAGGAAATTTTTAGGGAAACAGAATATGATCACACACATTGAATTAATATAGCAATTACTAAACTTGCATATAAGAGTTAGAATCAAAACAAAGCCCTTAAGACAGAAGATAAAATAATTCTTAAAATGTTTTGATTTTTAATATTAACTGTAAGAAGAGTTAAATAATTTTTAAAACTCTAGAATTTACAAAACCAGTGATTTTTAAGTTACATTTATCTATTTAGCGAGAGAGCGAGAGAGAGAGCGAGAGAGAGAGCGAGAGAGAGAGCGAGAGAGAGAGCGAGAGAGAGCGAGAGAGAGAGAGAGAGAGAGAGAGAGAGAGAGAGAGAGAGAAGAACCTGTGTAGGATCTGATTCTTTTCTTCCATCAAGTGGGACTAGGGACTGGCGGTCAGGCTGGTGTTAAGTGCCTTTCCTGCAGCAGAAACAACATCTTTCCAAAGAATTAAGGCCCATGGTTCCTAAGTACTCTCTGCCTGTCATTGTTTTGTTGCTAGTGAAAAATGCCCAAGCACAATCAGGAGACTGTGCCAGGAGCAGGGCAAGGTTGTTTACTTCCTCTTCACACCAGGAGCTGCTTTTCAGCTTCAAAGGCAGAGCCTTGTTACAGAAAGCCTTCAAAGCTAAGGCATCTCAATCAAGGCAAGCCTGAGGAGTTGTTGCTTGAAAAACAGTTCAGGTGGGATAACAGAGTTTAATGCAATTAGTTATTCAATTTAAGTCGAGAGGCCAGGGACTCTAGCTTATCCCTGCTCAATTCATGAACTTGGAGCAAAATATTTTGACTTTAAATTGTTCTGCTTTGTCAGAGGCTGAAAATTAGTACTGCAAGGACTGTTCTGCTTCCCTTTCAGCAAGTAAGGTTTGAGGGAAAACTTGTAAAAGATTTGTCATTCCTCAAGGAAAACAAATTCAAGGCGTCTAACACTACCATTAACATTAACTTTGGCCTCATTCCTGCACAGGAATGAAAGACTTCTAGGGTAGAGCAGATTCCCTAACCAACAGGAAATAACTCGGGAATGAGTTTATATGATACAAAGTGAAAGGCACTTATCACACTGAAGTGACTGCAGAGAGTAACAATGAATGACCAAATAAATGAGACACGAACAAACCAGCAAGGAGGCTTGGAGATGTGAAAGAGGAACCAATAGACCAATTTGTATATACCGCACAATGAAGGGAAAAGGACAAACCCTATTCATGTGTCCATGTACTTTACTCTTTATTGCTGTTAATAAAGATAATTAAATGGTTGATGTAATCAACCCTTAAAGTATCGACAAGTATTGAAAAATGTATGCATATATATTGTTATTAAGTTGTCTTTTCCAACTATTATCCTAATTTTAAATTGCATATTTATGAGATGTACTCTCATGCCAGTGTTTACCAACAAAGTGAACTGTCTTGGCTTCTAAGAATTATTTTCCTACAGCAAAGCAAGTGCCAGCTGTATATAACAAAGGAAGAAAACCACTCAATGGCTAAGTGGGAAAATTAGCAGCTTTGATTGAACCGCTGAATATAAACCCTTAGTATTTTTTCAGTCTACAACTTATTATAAGCAGTATATTAGAGGTTCCTTGAATATTCAAGAGACGCTAACGAGGACAGGCCCTGAGCACTTGGCGATCGATGCAGGCTACTGGCACTCTGTTGATCTTAATGTCTATCTAGTACAGCATACAATTCAGTTTCTTCCTCATTAAGCTGCTTAGCTGCTAGAAAAACTACTGCAGGCCAGAGACAAAGGGAAGCCTGGGTGGAGAGAATAAAACAATTCCCAAAGTTGATGCTCTGCCTAAAGTGAGAAGAAGAATTGACAGATTCCTCATGAATGCTCAGGGGAAAACATGGAGCAAGAGGAGCAGTCACTACAATTCTTCCTTTCTCCTTTTACTGAGAATTTGTCAAGTTTAAAGGCTTTCAAGGTCATTTTAATATTTTATATTTAGTATAGTTCTAGTAACTAATGTGTGGGCTATAATCCACAGCAAGCTCCCTGGATCTGTGCGATCTGCATCAGCACTCAAGCAACCATACATGGAAAATAGTTTTTAAAAACTTTGTCGGTAGTGCGCACATACAGACTGGATTTTATCATTATTTCATACTCTCCTATAAATAACTATTTACAGAGTTCCACTTTAATAAGCTTCACTGAGCTCAAGATGGTTTTACAGTATGATTTAGACTACAGGCAAAGACGGCCGTTTGAGGTAAAGGTCCTGAGCACTTGGAACCTGTGTATGCATACAAAGAATGGCTGAATTGCTTTCTATACACTTTGCTATGATAGCCCTTATCGGCAGTGGAACTGAAGTGTATCTGAAAGAATGGGTAATTTGCCAATATTCATAACTGAAAACAATACAGAGTTTCTTTAAGTATTTTTAAAGACTGTGCATTTGTGCTCACCTGCCTGTGCACCTGAGGCCACACGTCACTGCGGGCGTCTTCCTCTTCTGCTCTCCACCTTAGTCTTAAGGACAAGGTCTCTAACTGAATCTTGATCTCTCCACTTCAACGGAATGGCTGGACTGGCTAGCCAATGAGCCCTGCCTCCATCCCTGGGGCTAAAAATGTATGTCACCACATCCAGTTATTATGTGGAGGCTGGGGATAAAAAAATCAAATGCTTGTATGACAATGGCTCATGGAGTCATTCCCAGCTGTATTTTAAATACTGACATAGTTTATAATTAAGTATGAGAAGGCCAGAAAACATTCTAGCAATAAACAGGAATAGCTAACAATACAGGAATTTTGAATTCTGTGTATCTAAGAAATGATTGCTTTAATACAAAGAAATATTTTGTTCAAAAATGAGGTTTTTTCAAGTCTCACTTCCCAATTCTTCTGTGAACACTGAACACCAAGTAATGAGATGAAGACCTCTGACTTGCTACATCAAAAGCAAAAGAAATATATATTCTTTAAACTCATAAGTTCTAATTCTGAAATGCATCCAGGAAAGTCTACCTGTGAACCTCCAAAATGAGTTCTATAATAAAGGAACCTTTTGGCAGCCTCCTGAGTGAGGTATGCCTGCTGTCTGGAGATTTTTCCCACCCAGCCAGCAGGGCAGACTCTGAGTTCATTATCACCTCATCAGTGAGCCTGTCAGCTGCCAACCATGAGAGAAGACTAAAGCAGTCACTAATTCCTGGCCTTTTGGCTTCTCCAAAGCAAAAGGAAATTCACAACAGATGGATACTTCTTACCCCAATATATGCATTTGCCAGTTCTAATTTACTGGCTCAGTTAACCAAGAACAGAGAGTGATTGACACGAGATAATGACACTAAAGAGGCATTGTTCAAATATACAGTATTGCCAGGACTCATGAACAAGAAAGCCAAAACGCAGAGAAGGAAGAGAACATGGACCCACTCTTCCATGTACTGCTAACAACAATATCAAATATGCCAGAGTTTAGATGCTTGGAAGGTAAAAGCAACAGGAGAAAATTCTGGAATTGAGGATGCTCGGTTTTTAGAATGCTTGCCTAGATTGCACAAGGCCCTGGGTTCCATCTCCAATGCCACATAAAAATTGTGTGTGGTGGTACGTGGCTTTAAGCTCAGAATTTAGGAATTAGAGGCAGGAGGATCAGAAGTTCAAGGTTATCCTCAGACTGGGCAACAAATTGACTCTGTCGAGGGGGAGAAAAAGAGGGGGGAAGTTGGGTGTGGTAGGACACACCTTTAATCCCAACACTTGGGAGGCAGAGGGAGATTGACCTCTGTGACTTCAAGGTGTGGTAACACAAGCCTTTAATCCCAATGCCTGGGAGGCAGGACAGAAGGATCTCTGAGAGTTCAAGGACAGCCTGGTCTACAGAGTTATTCCAGGTCAAAGATATACAGAAAACCTGTCTCAAAAAGCAAAAAGTTAAAAGTAAAAATAAACGAAATAAAGGTTAAAATAAAGCTGCACAAAGATGGAAAATACACAGAGAATATTGATACTGTATGCTATTATGCTCTCTTTGAATTGTTTGAATGCTGAGAAAAGAGCAACAGCTGCTAAAAGATATTTGTTTATAAATGCTGCTGAACTAATCCAACATAGATATTATGAAAATACCCTGACTTCAAAATTTGGATCTAAGGATATGATACTTTTTTCCCCCCCGAGACAGGGTTTCTCTGTAGCTTTTGGTGCCTGTCCTGGAACTAGCTCTTGTAGACCAGGCTGGCCTCGAACTCACAGAGATCCGCCTGCCTCTGCCTCCCAAGTGCTGGGATTAAAGGCATGCGCCACCACAGCCCGGCTAGGATATTAATCTTTGGAAAAGAGATTCTTCTTTTGTTTTCACAGAGGATGAAACCCTGTGGATTGCTTCTATCCCAATATGGTATGATGGACCACGCCCTCCTGAAAGGTTGCTGTGAACACCCTCAAAAAATTACTTCACTCATTTGACGACTGAGATGAACCTAGCACACAGGTTATACCATGAAAGACCTAATTAAGGTGGAGGCATACAGATAAATAAGAATTTATGGTTAGGTGTGGAACAAAGTTATAAACTAAAATAAAATGATAGTTCAGTAAGAGAAGGCTTTTAGCAAAGGATTAAGAGAGCTGAAGACAAAGAGGATATATGAGAGACTCTTTACAAGGCTCCAACGACGAACCAGAGTTGAATCGCACCACAGTCCATCCACGGGCTTTGTTAAATTTATTAAGTTTACCTCCATATGGGTTAGAGGTATGAGCAGGAGCATGTGGGCCCCTCAGCAGCTGCACTGGAAGGTCTGTATCAGCATGTATGATGGCTTCCCCATGGCTGTACAGATGAAGGCCCCTTCTGTTAGTCTTTCCCAGCCAATATATGCTAGCATCTTGCAGACCAGGGGCCATGTTCAATTAGAGTAGAAAAGCATGCAATGTTTAGCAGGAGCCACTGCTGGAATCTCAGGTGAAGGTCCAGTGATCCTCCCCACCCCTTTCTTTTACGAGCGAATATCCAGAGTCAATGAGCTGTGATGACCCTTTTCCAGCAGGCACAGGGGATCCAATGAAGATGATGACTGTTTTTCTTCATGGATAATACTATACAACAGTATTACTTCAAGGATACAATCCCATTAGGACCCAAGGACATATTCTGGCCTCCTATAGTAAATTTAGAAGCAAGTAAGTTCTGAAAGTATCAAAACCTGGAGAATGTTTGGGTGACT
The DNA here is from genome assembly GCF_000317375.1 of Microtus ochrogaster. Classification (NCBI taxonomy): domain Eukaryota; kingdom Metazoa; phylum Chordata; class Mammalia; order Rodentia; family Cricetidae; genus Microtus; species Microtus ochrogaster. Next base: position 33,864,781 of record NW_004949099.1, read on the forward strand.
GACTTTTAATATGGTACCACCTGCTAAGCATACTATGTGCAGATAGAGTAAATCCCAGCCTCCCTTTTAACAGAACATGTTAGCAACTTTTAGTCTTTCACTTAACTTAACATAGCATAAAAGGATAGAATTGCTTAACACTATGTAGTTGGGCACAACCAATTCTATACATGTATAGAAATAGTTAAGGAAAATAAGCATTTATCATATTAATTCCATGTATTATTTATAAAGCTTTCTAAATCAACTGCATGCCTTCCTACCTAAAGCTACAGGTAGGTAAAAGACCTTTTATCCTAAAATGACCTCAGAGAACATCCACCAGGAAGAGAATAAATTTGAGAGGTCTCAAGATCTCAAAATAGGCTGGGTGGTGGTGGCGCAAGCCTTTAATCCCAGCACCCAGGAGGCAGAGGCAGGTGGATCTCTGTGAGTTCAAGGCCTGCCTGGTCTACAAGAGCTAGTTCCCGGCCAGGCAGGGCTACACAGAGAAACCCTGTCTCAAAACAATGGCAACAAAAATGATCCCAAAATAGAAGTTGTTTCTGGCTGGGCGGTGGTGGGTCACACCTTCAATCCCAGCACTCAGGAGGCAAAGGCAGGCGGACCTCTGTGAGTTCAAGGTCAGCCTAGTCTACAGGGTTAGTTCCAGGATAGCCAAGACAGTTTCTCAGAAAAGGCCTGTCTTGAAACACACGCGCACTCGCACATGCACGCACGCACACACACACACACACAGACACACACACACAGATACACACACACAGAGACAGAGAGAGAGAGAGAGAGAGAATAAGGGCTGACAACTTACTGTGTCACTGATTAAACAGACACTTCACTGTCATTAGGGTCCAGAGTATGTGGCTGCAGAAGGCAGTCATTATTTTGTAACAGACACCTTTATCACATTATAGCTGTGATCATAGAATGAAAACATTAATGTTTGGATAAATTTACATCTCTATCTGTAGTGAGTGGGAGCCAATTGTCCTTTGTAATAAATGATAGAAAAAGTAAGAAATACAGCTTGATAAGATCTTAAGTAGAAGGCCATCAAGTAGAGCAATGTTTCTTACTCACGATAGCTATAAAGTACTATGAACACTGAATTAGAAAATAATGAGCTAATTACTAGAGGAATGAAAAACTCTGTTCACAGAATCATCGGGCCATAATATTTTATCACCAAATCTTGTCTCATGTGTATTTCTGCTTAAAGTTATATTTTATATAGTAATAACTGCATACACAACAAACTGGACTCATAGCTAAAAGCCCTGAGTGTAACTAACATACTTATGAAGCTTATCTAATACAAGCATTTTCTCTGTAAGGTACAGCTGAATATTGATGTGAGATGTCCTTCTGTATATGTGTTGCTTTATTGGTTGCTGAATAAAGCCGTTTTGGCCAATGGCTTAAAGCCAGGCGGAAATCCAAATAGAGAGATATATAGAGAGTAGGCAGAGTTAAGGAGATGCCATGTAGCTGCTGAAGGAGACAGATGCTGAAACCTTACCCGGTGAACCAAGCCTCGCGGCAATACACAGAATAATAGAAATGGGTTAATTTAAGATGTGAGAGCTAGCTAGAAATATGCGGGAACCATTGGCCAAGCAGTGTTATATTTAACTAAACTATATTAATAGTTTCTATATGGTTAATTGGATCTGGGTGGCCAGGAAACGAATGAGCAGTCTCCATTTACAGAATATGGACTTAGAATGCCACTTTCGTCCTAGGCTTAGAGCTATGCTATAGCAAGATCCCTATTTAAAAAAAAAAAAAAGAGCAAAACTGGGGGAATGTGGTGCTACAAGACCATGTGAGGGCCACCTGTCTACAGTCCAACACCTAAAGCAGAAAGGCAAAGTGTCACCTCGTCAAGCTCCAAATTAGAAGATGACTCAAATTGTTTGCTACTCTGTCCATGCCTGAGAATAACTGAAAATGTCACAGGTGTTGACTTTTGGCTTAGAAATATGCTTCAGCAAGTAAGTGAATTCATAAATATGGCCTCTACTAATAGAGGACGGATTGTCCTTGCTTCTAGAATGTGTTCACTGAAAACAGACATTTATTTTTTACCCCATCATCAGTATTACTTTCTTTAGCATGACCATGAGATGACACAGGCCACTTCCTGACAGCGCTCCTGTTTTGGACAGGAAGCAATGCAGCTAGCTGCACATGAACCCACAGCGAGCGTTGCCGTGTGGGCAGACCCTACTGTGCTTTACGAACACTAATGCGAATTCTTGACTAGAGCATGAAAAAAAAATTCTAGGTGAGGATTTAGTTATCTAAAGTAAATTTACAAATTGAAACAAGCAATTAGAATTCCTAATTCTTTACTCTGAGAGGATCACTTCACATGATCAAGACTCTCTTTTGTCATCTCTAAAATAAACTCTACATGGATTCCACAAATAAAAAGGTCAGGAAATATAAAGTTCTAATTGCAGTTATCATCAGTTTCTGTTTACAACTGTAAAAGCTTAATTTTATATGTAAGTAATGTCACTGATTTTATACAGTCAACTTTTTGAAATTCAAAGATAAAAATGTGAACAGTCATGAAGTAGGCATGGAACTATGATTGCTTGATAAATGGCAACTGTTTACTTGCTGGTACTTAGAGTTCAAGTTTCCACTACAATGAACCATAAGTGAATACAACTGCAATAAGACCTAGAGAAACACAAACAATTTGTAAAAAAAAAAAATACCCTTTTAAGAAAGACAACAGTACTGTCTAAACCATTAGGGCAATCGTTTCTCTGTCTACTCTTTCAATGCACTGGGCATTATAATGACAAACATACAAAGTGCATCCTTCAATAGGTCCAAAAGCTGACAGAGAGGTAAATAAAGCAAGGGGTTTTATTTTTAACGCCTCCTAACTGCCCTGCTAGTGAAACAGCTCAGTGGATAAAGGTCCCTGCTGTCCTCTAATGCAAGCCTAACTACCTGAGTTTGATCCCTGGAACTCATTTGAAGGTGGAGAGAACCAACTTCATCTCCAAACTATCAGCACCTCAAGTTTCCATCTGTGGTTGAGTAGATGAACTGCGCTACATATAGTCACAGGACGGACCACCACACAGCAAGGAGAGTAAATGAGCTATCACTATACTGAAAGGGAGCAGAAAGAGTGGGGTGACATTATAGAAGCACTTTGTGAGGGCTGTGAGGTGGCAGGGGGAACAGGAAAAGATTTTAAGTGAAGACTCAGCATATCAGGATTTTAGGGCAAACATGCTGCCAGGCAATAAGCAAAAAGTATGATGATCAGAGGGAAGATCATTCAGGAGGCAGTTACGAATGCCCTAACCTGGGATTACTTTTAAAGCACCAATTATGGTAATGACAAGAAGTAGAAAAAAGACAAGAAAAGAAATCAAACAGACAGAATGAACTGGACATGGTACCAGAATGGTTGAGAATAGAGGAAGGGGTCAAAGGTTAGTCTTACAGTTATTTTTGAAGAAGTGGGGGGAAATTTTATTTTTGGTAATAATTTTAATGTTACTATAAAAACCACATTTTGGGGTGTTTTACGAATAGTTTTATATTATATAGGTAGTATAAAATGAAAGTCTGGTATATAATTATGTCCAACTATGTACCTTGCACGAAGAAGGGTAAGCACGGCCTTACACAGAGAACGCCTCCAAAGCACTGGCGATGGTGAGCACTCCGGGGCTATCACAAGAAACCACTGGGATAAAATTTTCAGTCCTTTGTAATCTGACATCCTTGATAAGAAAACATCTAAATGAAATCTCTGAGATTCAAATGACTTAGAAGGAGAAGCTCATGAAGCAAATTTGGAAGGAACACAAGATCTTTTGGAACACTGCCACCATAGTTCATACTTATTTTAAAAGTTGTTATACTTGTTTCTGAGTGTATATCCATGTCACTAATTCCAAATTTACTCCTCAGAGGAGTCAGTCAGGCGCTCTCAGTGGCTAAAGTGTACTGGCTTATGAGCATACCCTGGCATCCTACAGACCTTACCTCTGCAGGCCATTCAAGAGTACATGCCCATCCCTGCCAATGTGTGAACTTAACTTCAGACCAACTGCATGAGGCACAGGTGAGGAAGAGTTATTTTGTTCCTTGAAATTTTATACCAGCTCAACTCCATATTCATTTCTAGACAGATCAGTTCCCAGGCTGTGTTTACTTTTCCACTGTCTGAAAATATTTTTATGACTTCTTTTGTAGTCACTGTCACAAAACCAAGTCAGGGGTAATGGCCTCTTTCCTAGTAAAACAAAGGCTTTACTTCTGCCCTCACACTCATTCTGAAGAGAGAGGAACAGACAATGTGTACTCTACATTACATTATCTGTATAAAGATGAGCACTAAACCAGTGGTTCTTGACCTGTGGGTCATGACCCCTGGGTGTTGAAAGACCCTTTCACAGGCGTCACCTAAGACCATTGGGAAACACAGATATTTACACTACAATTCATAACAGTAACAAGTTCATATAGTTATGAAGTAGCAATGAAATAATCTTATGGCTGGGGGTCACCACAACATGAGGAACTGTATTAAAGGGTCACAGCATTAGGAAGGTTGAGAACTACTGCTCTAAGGTATTTCATAACTGGCAGAATGGAGGAAATAAAAAAGAGCCTAATACTAATTGATTAATCAAGCATTATGAGCAGGCCTGTATATTCTGTACTTTCATATGAACTTCTCACAATTTATGAGACAGGCATTTAGTACTTTAATTTGTACACATGAAATTGGGAGAAAAATAAATGATTGTATCATACATTGTATAATTAAATCCAGTTCTAAGTTGAAAGCTCATGCTTCTACTGCTATAGTAAAGAAACATTTAAAATATTAAAATAGTATACAGGTGATACATTGACTCCCCCATCTCTGACCATGAATATCAAATCTTTGATCTCACACATCTATGCATGTGCTCTACCACTATAAACCCAGGTCCCATTCACACAGGTTTTCAAAAAGTATAAAAAATACATAAACACAGTCAAACATGACAATGCATACCTATAATGCTAATATGGAGGGAGCAGGATCAAGATTCAAAATCAGCTTGGACTACATAGTGAGATTCTGTTTCAAAATACTGTGTATGTAAACACACACAAATACATACAGTAAAAACCTTCAGTCATGCTTGTTCTTCACTGTCCAAGCCTAATGATCACTATATGTCTGTCTTCAAATGTCCTTCATTTGAAACAAACAGTATCACACAGCTTCTGTCCTGCTGTTCTCATTGAATGGTATCAACTAGAAGGTATGAGTGGTGATACATACCTGAAATCAATGTCAAACAAAAAAACAAACAAGAATCAACTTGAATTATGAATGCATATGTAATCCTGAGCTTCTACTTTGTGGATTTTATTCTACAAATGCACACATATGAAAAAACTGTGGTTTAAACTTATTTTCACACTTATCAAAAATCTACATTCATATAAGCTTATTACCTTATAATAATTATGTAATAATGAAATGCTAAAAGTAATTAAATCATCTACCAATAGAAGAACAGCTAAAGTATTGTGGAATAATGCTGCCAAGGAGAGACTTAACGGTGGCAGAGAAGGACAGCTCAAATGGAAAAATAAGTTAGCAAAAACTCAACAGATGGATATACAGGATATACAGATACCGACCAGTACATACGGTAATGTGATGAAACAGTAAAACGCTACAAAGGGAGAGCCTAATGATAACAGCAATTTAGTAACAGGGATAGAAATAAAGTATGTATGCCAGGCAATGTTGGCACACACCTTTAATATATCCTAGCTGGGTGGTGGTGGCGCACGCCTTTAATCCCAGCACTCAGGAGGCAGAGGCAGGTGAGTTTGAGTTTGAGGCCAGCCTGGTCTATAGAGTAAGTTCCAGGGCAGACAAGGCTGTTACACAGAGAAACCCTGTCTCAAAAAAACAAATAATAATAATGACACCAACAACAATATATCCTAAAGAAATATACTTACATATGCAAAAAGGAAGACTACTGATACTCTCTAATTGCAATACACCAAAACAAAAGGCTATCAATAAACAACATAAATATTCAAGTTGACAAATCACAAAATTTAGATTAAAAGTATGTATCAAAGGCATGAACCCGGAAAGGGACTGTAGAGGGTCCTCCACAGTCTCATGTCTGAATACTCAGTCTCCAGCTGATGGTGCTGTCTGGAGAGTTAGGAGGTTTGGCCTTCTTGGAGGAGGTGAACTTTGGGAGTTTAAAGGCTCCAGCCATTTCAAGTTAGACCTCTGTTTCGTTCTTCCAGTTCCAGATGTGAGCACTCAATTTCCTGTTCTCACAGCCAAGGACTTGCTCTGCCATCAATGCTCTAACCCTCCAGAACTCCAAATCAACTCTTCTAAAAGTTGTCTTGGTTATGATATTTTATCACAGTAACAGAAAACTAACTAATACATAGGGAAACCGAAAAGGTATAATGGGGACAGATGACAAAAATGTATGCAACAAATTCTGATTTATTTGTTTGTTTACCTACTTACTTAATTTTTCACTTCATTTATTTTTAAGATAGGTTCTCGTGTAGGTGGAAGAGGGGGGTGTCATAAATTCACCAAGAAGGGGAAGATGACCTTGAACTTCCTGATCTCCCTGCCTCTGGGATTAAGAGTGTGTGCCCCTCCACACGTCTAGTGTTGTTGTTTTATATGGTCCTAGAATTCAAACCCAGAGCTTCATGCATACAAGGAAAAAACACTCTACCATCTGAGCTATGCCTCCAAAGTTCTGCAATGTTTAAACTCCAACCAGGCAATGGTTTCCAGGCTGCAGGTCATTTACCAAATGTGGGGCAGGGTAAGTTGTCCAAAACTTTGGTCTTGGGGCTGATGAAATAGCGCAGTGTTAAACCAAGCCTGGCAGCCTGTGTTTAATGCCCAGAACCAACATGGTGGAAGGAAAGAGCCAACTTCAGCAAGTTGTCCTCTGACCCCCGAATGTGCATGCCCTGGTCCCACCAAAACAAATAAATATTAAAAAGAAAATTTCAGTTTTGTATATTCAGCAAAAAAGACAGAAAGCCAGCATCTGGGCAAATATTCTCCTTAAAGCAACATGGAACTCTGTCCACATATATGACAGAAAATAACAAATAAAAAAAAACCTGAGTCTTTTGCTTGCTTGGTTTTTTTTTTTTTTTGGTAGAAAAACAATGTAGCTCAGGTTGGCCTCCAATCTGTGACTCTCCTACCTTGGCCTCCTGCCTGGCTCAAAAGTGACAGTTATGTTCATAGAGCCACTGGACAGTATTGTTGTTGGCTTTTAAACATAGGCAATGGGATTGACATTAAGACTAAAATCGTCATTTTCGAATATAAAACAGTAGCAGTGGTAGGACAAATAGTGTAAAGCATTGGTTACTTCGGAAGTCAGGAACAAGGACTGAAAGGTGGCTTACTTTGCCACCACCCCTCCTCTGTTGAGGATGAAGTTTTCTGGCAAAATCTTTTCTATTACCTCTCGTTTGGCATAACAAAACTGTGAATCACACAGTAAATTCTTGGCATTAACTGGGGGGGGGGGTGGTGCTTAGAGTTGCTGCTACTCCTAACACTGAACTGTTCAGCAAATGGCTTGTTGGACCATAAACTAGCCTCTGTGGAGGGCCCCATGGCGACACCCACAGACTTGGCTGCTCAGGGCCAGCCCCCCGCCCCCACCCCATCCTCCCAGGGCTTATTCACAACTCCAAATGCTCTGCCAGTTTCTCTTGGCTCCAGAGACAGCTTCACCTGCAGGGTTTCATTTTTCTGCTTGACACCTCAATGTTGATTTTCCTATACAGTACAAAAGAGCCCTCTCCAACGCTTCTCACACAATTACACAATCACTCCATTGTAACTCAGGAGAGGATTAATGATTGGGTTTTATTTGATTGTAGTTTTGATTAATCCTGACTGTTTAATTTGTGACCTTTGCTGGAATCCCAAGGGCTGGGAATCAGAACACGCACACTGTACCACTGTACTTGGAGCAGTCTGAGCTTGCCAACTTATTCCATGCCTCATTAGCCACAAAAGCTATGAAATTTTAGTCCAAAAGCAGCTTCACTTTTTTCAGAGTTTGGGTACAGAATCTTGTAGAGCTTTTCATTTTTATTTAGATATGGTAAGCTAGTAATTAGTCCATCCTGGTTATGCTCAAAAGCTCTAATTCCAACTGGCAGGTATCTTAGTAAAGCACCAAATCCAAGTAAACCACATCACCATGGGGCTGCCCTGGTTTCCCAGGGCACAAAATCATTATTTGTGAAGAAAGGGTGTGTATGCGGGAGAGATCTAGGGTTTGGGTTTTTGTTTTTTTTTTTTTTTTCACACACATTACAACATCCTTTGACAAATGTTACTTTGGAATCATAACCAAATCTGTATCAATAAATTCAACCTATCACGTCAAAGAAAGAATGCTATAATTTTTAGTTATTTACTATCTGAGAATCAAGGCTCTGATATTTCCATGAAATATTCCATAATATCCATAAGCTTTATAAAAACCTTTTATTTTATGTACCTCCAGAATCAAAAACTATGAGACTCATCATGCAAAAGAAATTCCTTGACATGATATGCAAATGACCAGCTGACTGATAACTTCACGAGAGTGCTCTGCTTAGAGTTGGTATGGTCCATACCACACTGTGTGATCCAGCAACTCAAGCTCAGTGGTTTGTTTTTTTAAATCATATTTTTATAGATCTATCTTTCAGTAACCTTAAAGGTATTTAAAAGTAATTCCAGTTCCAAGCACTTCAAACAAAAAATACTATTTATCTTTTCTCTTCTCTAATTCAGAGACAGCACTCCTTCCCCACACTGACAGAATGTTCTCCTCTAGACAGGAAGTTTCAGTATGTTGCCCAGGCTGTCCTTAAGATCCTGGAGTCAAGTCATTTTTCTTCCTCAACTTTCCAAGTAGCCAGGACTTGGATCTAGCTGTCACAACAACTATAAGTAATGACTTACCCATATTCTTTTTCTAAAACATTCAGCATTAAATTTCATAAAAATAATTTTTTCATATACAAGTTTATCATTGGAACATACCACTGTAAAAATACATAATTATGATTTCACAAGTAAGTGGAATAAAAATATTGATAACAAACATAGCTTAGTAACCTAACTCAACAAACTAACTGAAACGTATATGGTATATCTGAGTATCAAATAACTGCTTTTATTTTATGTACATTCTAGGTATCGCCCGGTATGGTCAAGTCTCAATCTGGTTATGAGTTAAGTAGAAATTTGTCAAAAGAACTTCTTAAAAACATAACAGAAACACACACACACACACACACACACACACACACACACACACACACAAAACAGCATTGAGTTAGGCGGAAAGTATTTATTAGCTTGTAAGAGATGTTTCCTGTTCGAAGCTGTGGATCCTATGTGCTTGTTATTTGGAAATGTGATGAGAGTCAGGTGTCAAGACTCACTGAGTCATTCAGTGCACACAAACCCAGAGCTGTCTCTTCTATCCCATCACACATCAAGAATATAAACGAACAGACTATTGCATAGGGAGAACTGAACTAGAAAAGGAGTGAGTCTGTGTGTAAAAAGAGGCACATCTCCATATTTTAAAATACTGTAGAGTGTAGAGGCTGGGGATTTGGTATACACCTGAGTCTTAATGGATTTTGTTGCTGTTGCTGGTTCTGTTTTTCTGAGACAGGCCTTTGCTATGTAGCCCTGAGCTATGTACCCCTGATTGACCTGGAGCCCTGCAACTAGACCAGTTAGGCTTTGAAGCTGTGGTGATCTTCCTGCCTGGGTGTTGCGATTATAAATGTGTACCACCATGTGCGGCCTTTAAATATCTGCCTATGTGTACAAGGTCTTTGGGTGAATCCTCAGTGCTAGGAGAAAACAAACAGCTATAGGTATGGTGTTCACTGCCTGAGAGCCAGTGGACGATGGAAGGAAAAGCTTCTTACAGCATTAGACCATCAGGCAAATTACCCACGCGCACGTGACAGATATATCATACAGAGACACACAATAAACAAAACAGAAAGAAACTCATACAGATTTTTGTTTCAAAAAGTTTCCTAGCAGGGCAGTGGTGGTGCACAACTTTAATCCGAGTGCTCAAGAGGCAGAGGCCGGCAGATCTCCATGAGCTTGAGGCCAGCCTGGTCTACACAGTGAGTTCTAGGATGGCCAGGGCTAGACATTGAAACTCTGTCTTGAAAAACAAAACAAAACAAAAAACCAAACAGTTACCTATCTGTGTCTGTAGTGGCTGGAACGAGACTGTCCACCACAGGCTTGAGCATTTGACACTTGGGTCTCCAGCTGGAGGAGCTGTTTGGGGAAGAAGAGGAGGTGCAGTCTTGCTGTACGAAACATGTCACTAGGGGCAGGCTCTGAACGAATACGGCACTGGCCCATTTCTAGTTTGCCTGCTTTTTTTGTGTCAGCAGTAAAAGATGCATTCCTCAGCTTCCTGCTTGTGCCATGGTTCCCCACCAAGATGGACTCCTGGATTCCTCAGTCAAAATACGCTCCATTGTAAATTGTTGTGCTGTTTTCTCACAGTGGCAGAAAAGGAAATAACTATACTATCTATTTTAAAGATTTGACAATGTCTTTGAAACACAATTTGGGAGAGGAGAAGGGGACATATTAAGCTGGGTATCGGCACAAGCTGGCTCCATTTCCTTGCTTTTGTAAATACATCAGCAACAAACATGGATTTGCAAATGGAGTTCTTTGGGTATATACACAGGGGTGGAATAGCAGGGTCATACGGTAGTTCTATTTTCAGCTTACTGAAAAGCCCCCAAAGTGACTTCCACACTGTATTAACCTTTACTACACCAGCAGTGAACAGAGCTTCTTCTTTCCCCAACTCTCTCCAGCATTTGCTGTCAGATATCTTGATGATAGACTTGGGTGAGGTGATAGCGAACATTTGTTTTAATTTGTCTTTCCCTCATAAATAGGGATCTTGAACACTTTTCCATAGTTATTGGCCAGTTGTATTTCTTCCTTTAAAAACTGACTACTAATTTCATCAGCCCATTTGCTGACTGATAGTTAGGTTTCCTTGGTGTTTAATTGAAAGTAAACTTCTAATAGATTCATGAGGAAAATAAAGTTCATCAAGATGGTGATGACTCGCCTTAAAAAAAAGAACTGAATAAATCAAAAGAAATCTTAGAGTCAAGAAAGGGATCAATCAGAGACAACATATGAAATAATTATAAGTCAAAAATACTCTTCTACTTTCTTGACAAAGATATGGATGCAAAGTCAGTCCAGGGGTTTTAGGAGGTCACAGCAAGCACATCACTTCCCTTTACAACAATTTCTTTAGCTTGTCAGCTGCTGAAGATCAAGTTTAAGGTGCCAGGAGGGCAGTCTGTAGCACCAGCTTCAGAACACAAACTCCAAACTAAAATCAAATGGATATCAAAGACTCTATTTCTTCCCCTGGCTATTGATGGAATACTGTACACAGCAGATACTCACGGCAGAAAGTTCATGCCTAGGAGAAATTCCGCTACCCAACCCTGCCTAAAATGCAAAAGATGCTGGTAGGGAAGAAAGAGCAAGTAGTTTCCAAAGAGTGAGACTATGTATCTTGGATAACATAAATAATATTTTAGTGCTACATAGTAGAAATTCAATCATCTGAAGCCAATGGAAAAGCTTTTATATTACTCAAGTCTAATCAAATTTCATGCCAGTCATAAGTGAAAACATTTTTCTTGTATAAGTTTATCTCTATAGGAAGAAAGAAAAGCATAACTGGTCAAGTGAAATAGCCAGAGGAGTATCAGTAACCTTATAAAGTAATCATTCATTTCTGGACAGACAGTGGAATAGTGCTTGCAAATTTCAAGTCACAGACAGCTACCATTTTCAAGAAATGCTGGCCTAAAGCAGACTTAGTTAGCCAAGTCTTGGTTTGTCTATAATGTAAGAAAAATCATTAGAATTTCATTCACTTAGAAACCAGCCCTTTTAATAGAGACAGTACAACTTACAGTTTACTATTGCTTTTCTCTAATTCCTATATATCCTAGTCTTTAATTGTTGAGACTCTGATGAATAACAAAGCAGTAATTAATAACCAAGTGCTATTTTAAGTGTTTGACATATATTATCTCCTTTAAAATCCTCTAAAACTGGGCCCTATTCCTAACTTTACAGATGTGGACACAGGAAACTGCCAAAGAAATAGTGAAGACTATTTTAAAATCCAGTTGGGGCCCAGAATTCTGTGCCCTTAGTTAGTTTCTTTCAGTTAGGAGAGTCCTAAGGACAATGCTTTAAAACATGATTATCTTCAACTGGAGAAAGGAAAAAAGTAGGTAGAGAAGGTGAAGGGGGGCAGGGAAACGCCACTATGAACTCAGAGCATTTGTTATGGTTTACATCTCAAACATTTCCCAAAGGCTCATGTGTTGAAGGAAGGTACCCAGCTGATGGTGCTTTTAGGAGGTCATGAAATATTAAGGTGGGGGTCCTGGTGGAAGGAAGTGAGGTTATTATAGGTGTGTCCTTGAAGTAGATATGAGACCCTGGACCTTCCCTTCTTTACATTCTAGCTGCCAGCAACATGACCACCTTTCCTCTGCTATGTCTTCTCCACTATGTCTTGTCATAGGCCTAAAACAAGTGCACCAAGTAACCAAGGACTGAATCCGTGAGCCAAATAACCCTTTTCTCCTTTAGACTCTTTAGTGTTTTACAACAGTGATGAAGCTCACCAGTGTGGCATCACTTTATTACATATCTTTCCATGTGTCTGTGTGAGTTATATGCTACAACTCTTAATGGGGTCAGAATAAACAAACCAAAAACTGGAAAGTCACTGGCCCTCATTAATATGCCATCCTACTTCTATACAATTAGGAAAGGATCCAAAATTATTGTGTTATCAGAATGATAAACCCTTTCTCCTACAATGTGTCATACTAATAGTTAATTCTAAACTAAAATGTAGCGACTACGCACAATTATATAATCTTCCTTTGTACAATGTGAACATGGTTCCCAAATGTGAACTGTGGTATCCCAGTGAACTCACAAGTAATTGCAGATTATTTTAAATGTTGGGCAAAACACAGTGATAGGTCAGATAAGGCACAGATTACCAGGTCAGTGTAGGATTGTGCTGCAGTATTCTATCTCTGTGAAGTTTTCAATGGCTGCTGTATGTTCGGGTCTGTTTGGGCTGCTATAACAAACTTAAACTTGTAGCGGCGTATATGAATGGCAGACAGAAATTATAATAAAATATATTCAGCTTTAATAAGGAAAAGACTTACAGAACCGAAGTTCCAGCGGAGAACAGAAAAGCAGAAGGGAAGGGGGGGAGCACACCAGCAATATTTATTAGTAAAAAAATATCCTCAGGGGACCCCGCCCTACAACCAAGGTGATTGGCTGAGGCTACCCCTACCTAAACTATAGAAGCTAAAAGGATAGTTCTGTGGTATAGTGCTTCCCTAGCATTCCCAAGGCCCTAGGTTTAATTTCTAAGACCACAGACCCAAACAAAAGAAAAGCTCCAGCAAGATTAAGAGCAACAACATTTGTTTGCATTTCTGGAAGTGGGAAAGTGCAAGATCAGGGACAACACTGGTTCATGGCTGCCACTTTCTTGCTGTTTTTCTCACATGTTGGAAGAGATAGATACTGTGGGTTCTTTTGTATGGAACAAATCCCATTCATGGGCTCTCATCAGCATGATCCCTTGGCAGAAGCCCATTCTTCTCACTAGAACTTTAGGGATGAAGATCTCAATATAATGGTTTAGAGGATACAAAGATTGATTCTGATTATAAAAATAAGATTTTAAAAGTTCAGCTCCACATTGGACAAAAATCAGCGTGAATCAAGAAATAAGTGTTCGATATAAAGCATAGGCCTGAAGATTATGCAATACTCAACAAGTACTTATTGAATGAGCTATTATTTAAAATGAAAGGATTTCCTTCAATATATTATTAATATATATCTCTTTATTCTGACATGATTATGAAATTGTTGGGACATATTTAAAATGTAGGAACCTAAGTGCTATTAGGAAATTTTGGTATTTATTTTGGCCAAGGAATGATGAGAACTTTGCTGACTATGCTGGAACCAAGTTTTTGGAAACCTGTGGTTTTTTTTGTTTTTGATTTTTCGAGCCAGGGTTTCTCCGTAGCTTTTGGTTCCTGTCCTGGAACTAGCTCTTGTATACCAGGCTGGCCTCGAACTCACAAAGATCCGCCTGCCTCTGCCTCCCGAGTGCTGGGATTAAAGGCGTGTGCCACCACCGCCCGGCTGGAAACCTGTGTTTTAATATGAAAATATGGTTTTCCTTTAGACAATAATATGAAAAAGCCTATCACCTAAAAGTGAAGAAATTCTAAGTATTGTAACTGCATCTAGAATATGAAGAGCTTAAATTTTTAATAAAATATCCTCACTTTAATATAACTGACCCCCCCCTTTTCATCCTGGATCTTTATCTGCTGCAAAATGCTAACATCTAAGGAGAATTTGCTTACTAACTAGTCACTACTACTCATAACGCCATCCTACAGCTGAGGAAGAAACATTCTCAGCGCAAAAGCTGACACTACAACAACTGCTCAGTCTCACAGCATCTCTATCCCCATCAGAAACTACGATCCCACTTCAAAGCAATACTGCTGTTTTCACTGCACTTAAACAAAGCCGAACCACACACAATGACCATACACAATAATGATCTCCGAGATTTATCTCCTGACATTCTAAGCCTTGCTTTCAGTGTTGAGGTGAGATTTATAGTGAACCAAGTTGCCAGGGTTCATACTTCATTATATCCATAATAGAACACAGCAATACCATGCTATTTTCATTATAGATCAAGTCCATTCTAGTCAATGATATATACAGTAACATGTAAGTTAAAAGCCTCTTTTTACATTGTTTTAAAAAGTTAAGATGGAGGAAGAAGACGGCAGTGAACATGAATCTAACCTAAACAGCAATTTATGAATATTTGCTTTTGAATTTAAAAAATCTTAATGAATCATAATCTTCCCCCAAACAGTGACTGATCACAGTAAAGATGTTCTGGCATTGGCTTAACATAAACACAAAAGATAGCTCTGGAGCTTCCTTGTGCTTTGCAAGTGAAGATGTAGTCACTGGCAGGCTATGGGGACACACAGAAAACAAAAGACAGTGAGTGGGCAAGAAACAATAAGAGTAAAAGACCTTCAAACCAAACAGCCCCTAGAGCTTGGCACAGAGCAGTGCTTCAATAAACGCTCACAGGTGCCATATACCACAGAACCGAAAAACACCACCTTATCTAACATTAAGCATAGGGACTGTGTGGACTAGTATTCAGCACACCACCAAACAGACAGAGGGATTGGAAGGAGAAAATATATGTTAACCAAGAGTATAATCACGAACAAGCTATTTCATAAAATGCTTCTTAAATGTAATTATTTTTTATTTATTAGTTCAAATTAACTGACTGGACAGTTATTTTCCAGAAAAAAAATGCTGATGTTATTTTTCTTTTCATGATAACCTAGAACCTGATAAGAGCTGAGGTTTGCAAAAGCAGCCATCTTCTCACGATAGAGAACACCGTGAGCAAGGGCATGTAGAAGGCTCTCTAGGGCTGTTCCTGCTCCATAAGTCCACCACCACTTCCAAGAGTAATGTCTACTAGGAAGGGGGCATCTGAGGCAAAATCACCCAACTGTAATCATATGTAGTTCTATTGTTTGTATGAGATTTGAATACCAACTTGCAAGTCTTATGTAACTACTGGGATACATTGCAACAGACAGAATAACCTTAAGATGAATAATTAACAGATTTAAGTTACCATAGATCTGCTGTAACAAGAAGACCCATTCTTGTCAACAAATCTTCTGAATGGGTCAGAGCCACAGCACATTGTTTTATCACAATAAGGCTTCTTCATAATAGTCCAGTTTATCTCCATGGCATCAGAATTGAAGTAGTAAGGGGTTTAATCACAGTGACCTTGTTGATAAGCTAATATAACAACTAGACCTAGAAATAAAAGTCATGTCCTCTGTACACTGTGATAGGCAAGATGCAAATATGCAAGCCTTGTATGACTGTCCTTGCTCCCAGGAAGTGAGAGCTACAAGAGGACTGCTCCTTTAGGCTGCCAGTTCTACTTCAATATTAATGTGTTAAGCAATTACCACATGGAATGGTCCCTTTAATGCCACCTGGTCTACTTCCCAGCAGTGAGCTCCACTCCCAGGCTTGTCATGGCTCATTTAAATAGCACAGTATGCTCCCTCTACAAGCCTGTTCCTAGAGCGTCTGGAGTTTAAGATATAATGAGATACGAAGGTGTTTATCATGAGGTATACTGGAACTCTGAGCCAAAGCAACAGGAGCTGGACGTTATGAGCAAGCTGGGAACACTAAGAGACTTTTTCTTTAAAGAACACTGAATAAATAAATTATTCTACAAGACACATAAAGTTTAAGTAAAGGAAAAAGTTTCAAGCAGAAGTAAGCCTTACAGAATCTTAGAGCACAAAATAACACTTCAGAAATAAAATGAGGAGTGGAAAATCCATCTTTCATCATTGTCTTTTTGTTGCTTTTCCATATGAAACTGTTGTACATAGGCGATGCAATTTTCCTCACCCCATAAGTAATAGGAAAATTCTTACAAGAGCTATTTTATCTAAAATGCAGGAAACAAACTCATACAATGGATAATTAAGGCAAAAAATTTTTTTAAAGGGAAATGGATGGGGAAAATACTACAAAGAAAATAAATGTACTTTATCTTGGAACTTCAATTTCTAAAAGACACCGTAAACTCAGCAATCATAAAGCCTCCCTGTGTGTTCTGAATGGTAAAAACACAGTACCTGCACAAACAGAAGCACCATCTGAGTCAGTAGCACCAACAAGCAGAAAGGGCTTGAGTTAGGGCACTAATGACGGTGGAAGCAGAAATGGTTCATGGTGGATAAAAACTGAGTTCTAGGTCTTACTAGCTAAAGCATAGGGAGGGAGTTCAGGGTTTAAGATAAGGAAAGATGGATCTAACTGTTTGTTTGAAGGGCTGCTTGCTAGCTCCTGCCTGTTCAGCCCCGAAATAATCACACAGAAACCGTATTAATTAAATCCCTGCTTGACCCATTAGCTCTAGCTTCTTATTGGCTAGCTCTTATATATTAATTTAACCCATCTCCATTAACCAGTATATCACCACAAGGCTGTGGCATACCAGGCAAAGTTCTGGTGTCTGTCTTCATGACTACATGGATTCTCTCTTTCTCCTAGCATTCAGTTTAGTTTTCCCCACCTAGCTCTATCAGGCCAAGCCAGGTTCTTTATTAACCAATGGTATTCACAGCATACAGAGGGAAATCCCACATCAAACTGTTGAATAGTATAGAAAGTCACAAATGTTGACTCTATTTGTAAAGACAGAGAACACCAGAAAAACTTGCTGTGAGCACACTGAAACAGCAAGAATCCTAGGTGTCCACAGCAAAGGCTATTGGTAGAAAAGAAATAATTGTGAGAAATCCCAATATATAAAACATATAAAAGGCATATACAGAGTTTCACACACAGAAATTAATATGGGAAGTCCCTCACAATCAAAGGAAATTGATCATCCTCTGTAAGGAAAAGATTCAATAGCAACAAAAGCACTTTAAAGGGGTTGGAGATGTGTGTGTATGTATATTTCAGTGAAACAGAGCTAGCTGAACAGGTACCCTGAAATAGAAGTTTCAACAGAAAACAAGACCTCACATTGTGTCTTAGGGTTTCCATTGCTGTGAAGAGATACCATGACCATACCAACTCTTACAAAGGAAAACATTTAATTGTGGTAGCTCACTCACAGTTCAGAGGTTGAGTCTATTAGGATGGCAGGAAGCAAGGTAGCATGCAGGCAGACAGCACGCAGGTGCTACAGCAGGAACATCTTGACTCACAGGCAACAGGAAGTGGTCTGTCTTATTGAAAATGGCTTGAGCATAAATGAGAGCTCAAAGCCCATCACCACAGTGACACACTTCCTCCAACAAGTCCGTACCTCTCCAACAAACCTATACCTCCCATTCGGTGTCACTCCCTTTGGAAGTTATTTTTTTTTTTAAATCCAGCCTTACAGAAAGTAATAGAAGGAAAATCACAACCCAAGGAATCCAACATTGCCAACACTGCCTACAATAACTCAGGCATCTAGCGACCCTTCACCAGCACAACTCAAAGAAGGGAGACACACATACTCTACTACCAAAAACAATAAGAATAACTGGAGTGAACAACCACTGGTCATTAAGATCACTTAATATTAATGGACTCAATTCACCTATAAAAAGGCACAGGCTAAGAGATTGGATACGAAAACAGGATCCAACAGTCTGCTGTTTACAAGAAACACATCTCAACTACAAAGACAGGCATCTACTCAGAGTAAAGGGTTGGGAAAAGGTGTTTCAAGCAAATGGTCCTAAGAAACAAGCAGGTGTGACCATACTAATTTTTAACAAAACTGACTTCAAACTAAAATCAATCAGAAGAGATCGAGATGGACACTTTATACTCATAACAGGAACAATTCATCAGGATGAAGTCTCAATCCTGAATATCTATGCCCCTAATATAAAAGCACCCACTTATATAAAAGAAATATTACTAAAACTCAAGGCAGACATCAAACCGCACACACTAATAGTAGGAGACTTCAACACTCCTCTCTCACCAATGGACAGGTCAACCAGACAGAAACCTAATAGAGAACTAAGAGAATTATTGGAGGTAATGAAGCAAATGGACTTAACAGACATCTATAGAACACTCCACCCAAATAGGAAAGAATATACCTTCTTCTTTGCAGCTCATGGAACCTTCTCGAAAATTGACCACATACTCGGTAACAAAGGAAACCACAGATACAAAAAAATATCAGTGTCCATCTGTGTCTTATCAGATCACCACGGATTAAAGTTAGAAGGCAACAACAATGCTACCCCCAGAAAGCCAACAAACTCATGAAAACTGAACAGTCAACTACTGAACCACACCTGGGTCAAGGAAGAAATTAAGAAAGAAATTAAAGTCTTCCTTGAATTTAATGAAAATAAAGAGACAACATACTCAAACCTATAAGACACGATGAAAGCAGTGCTAAGAGGAAAGTTCATAGCACTAAGTGCCCACTTAAATAAAATGGAGAAAGCATACATTGGAGAATTAACAGTACACCTGAAAGCTCTAGAAAAAAAAAAGCAGACACGCCCAGAAGTAGAAGAAGACTGGAAATAATCAAACTGAGGGTGGAAATCAACAAAATAGAAACACAGAAAACAATCCAAAGAATCAAGGAAGCAAAAAGTTGGTTCTTGGAGAAAATCAACAAGATCGACAAACCCCTATCCAAACTAATTAAACGATAGAGAGAGAGAACACGCAAATAAATAAGATCAGAAATGAAAAGGGGGACATAACCACA
This sequence comes from Microtus ochrogaster, assembly GCF_000317375.1. NCBI lineage: Eukaryota > Metazoa > Chordata > Mammalia > Rodentia > Cricetidae > Microtus > Microtus ochrogaster. The sequence goes on from NW_004949099.1 coordinate 33,884,337, forward strand.
GACACAGAGGAAATTCAGAGAATCATTAGATCTTACTACAAAAGCCTGTATGCCACAAAACTGGAAAATGCAAAAGAAATGGATATTTTTTTAGATAAGTACTATATACCAAAGTTAAACCAAGACCAGGTGAACAACCTAAATAGACCTGTTAGTCGCGAAGAATTAGAAGCTTTTATCAAAAACCTCCCTTCCAAAAAAAGCCCAGGACCAGATGGTTTCAATGCAGAATTCTATCAGAACTTTCAAGAAGAGCTAATACCTATACTCCTTAAGGTATTTCACAATATAGAAACAGAAGAGTCATTGCCAAATTCCTTTTACGAAGCTACAGTTACCCTGATACCAAAACCACACAAAGACCCAACCAAGAAAGAGAATTACAGGCCTATCTCACTCATGAATATCGATGCAAAAATTCTCAATAAAATACTGGCAAACCGAATCCAAGAACACATTAGAAAAATCATCCGCCATAATCAAGTCAGCTTTATTCCAGAGATCAGGAATGGTTCAACATACACAAATCTATCAATGTAATCCACCATATAATAAACTGAAAGAAAAAAACCACATGATCATTTCATTAGATGCTGAAAAATCATTCGACAAAATTCAACACCCCTTTATGATAAAGGTCTTAGAGAGATTAGGAATACAAGGGTCATACCTAAATATAATAAAAGCTATTTACAGCAAGCCGACAGCTAACATTAAATTCAACGGAGAAAAACTCAAGGCCATCCCACTAAAATCAGGAACACGACAGGGTGTCCACTCTCTCCATACCTCTTCAATATAGTGCTTGAAGTTCGAGCAATAGCAATAAGACAACATAAGGGGACCAAGGGGATTCGTACTGGAAAGGTTAAGCTTTTGTTATTTGCAGATGATATGATAGTATACATAAGCGACCCCAAAAATTCTACCAAAGAACTCCTACAGCTGATAAACACCTTTAG
>NW_004949099.1:33887363-33890754 GCF_000317375.1 Microtus ochrogaster
ACCTTACTAGACCTGGATGGAGGTGGGTGGTCCTTGGACTTCCCACAGGGCAGGGAACCCTGATTGCTCTTTGGGCTGACGAGGGAGGGGGACTTCATTGGTGGAGGGGAAGGGAAATGGGAGGCGGTGGCGGGGAAGAGATAGAAATCTTTAATAAATAAATAAATAAATTTAAAAAAATACGTAAAAAAATTTCCTTAGTTATGATAAAAGGTAAATTAGGCATAAAACTTTAGACTCAAAAGGATAAGATAAGTGATAGAAAATTTTCAAAATACAAATGGACTGGATATTGCAACTATAATTCCTACTTGATAACTGTTTCTGTTATATATAATTTTACTATGTTAAAGTAAAAACCTTCCTTTTTAATTAAATACAAGGGGAAATGTTGTGGAAAATCCTAATGTACACTGTGGAGATGTGTTGTGATCATTGTTAATACAAACTAAATTGGCTGATGGCTAGGGGAGAATTTATAGGGTAGAGAGAATGCTTGGGAGAAACGCTAAGTAGGAGGAGAAGCCATGAGATGCAGAGCAAGCAAGAAGAGAAGTACAAGTTGTTTGTGGTTTAATCCCAGCACTCAGGAGGCAGAGACAGCTGGATCTCTATGGGTTTGAGGCCAGTCTGGTCTGTAGAGTGACAGGCGCCAAAGCTACAGAAAAATCCTATCTCAAAAAAAACTCAAAAAACAAAAATAAAACCAACAACAACAACAAAGCTAGCTAAAAAAGAAAGCCTGAGACATTGGTTGAGCACTTGTAATTAATAATAAACCTATATGTAGTTATTTGGAAACTGGCTGATGAGACAGAAAACTTCACCTACAATATTCATTCCCCTTGCCCACCAACCTTACTTTCTGTCCTTTTTCATTTCTTAAAAAAATGAAGTACAGTTAGTACTGTCCTATACACTTGGATATGTGGCCTTCCACTGGGGCATGTTGAACCCACCAGGTGCCACACCTTTATACAGGAAACGGTTTTGAGACAACATCTCACTGTGTAGGCTTAGCTGGCTTTGAACTCAGAGAGATGCCTCTGCCTCCTAAATGCATACAAGCATCACCACCATGCCTAGCTTCCACCATGTATTTTTAACACCTTTATTGAGAATTGAGTCCTGAAGATACTCTGATTCAAATCCCCTTAATGTTTCATGGCTTCACGGCTTCATTTATGCAAACAGCATGTCCCCTGTGTTATAACGAAACTGTATTATGCCTGCAGTACTGCTCCACACTTAGGTTTCTTTAGGCATCTATAGTTTTGGTGCTACCATATCAATTTTAGAACTTTTTCTCTAGTTCTGCAAAGGGTTGCTCTTAGTATTAAAATAACCCCCATTACAGTGAAGGCTAAATTTCTTTATTTGTATGACTATTTCTTATAAAATTGGGTACCTCAACAGTTGGAGGCAGAAACTTACAAACAAATGTCCCCTTGATCAATGTAATTGGCCCCCATAACCTCATAGGGAGTAGGACTATTAGGAGGTGTGGCTTTGTCAGAGTGGGTGTGGCATTGTTGCAGGAAGTGTATCATTGTGTGGGGCAGGCTTTGAAGTTTCCTATCCTCAGGTATCTCCCTGTGTCTCAGTCCACTTCCTGTTGCTTTCTGATCAAAACGTAGCCAGCATAATGTCTGCTGTGCCACTATGCTCCTCACCATGCTCCCACCATGATGATAATGGACTGAACTTCTGAAACTAAACAGCCCACCCAATTAAATGTTTTTCTTATAGGAGTTTCTGTGATCACAGCAATAGAGACCCTATGAAAGACTATCAATATGCAGTAGGGATTCTGCTTACTTTAATTCGTTCATTCTGTTTATGTTTTCACATGTGAAATGAGTCTCTTACAGGGAGCATTCTGTTTGATCATGCTATTTGTTAAGCAAGTCTGTGTTTTTAGTAAAGAATTAAGACTACTTACATTCAGGGTTACTGTTAAGAGCTATGTCCTTCCCTTCTGTTTATTTTCTTCAGATAGTTCTGAATGTATTTTTCTCATTTCGTTCTCTTACTTTGTCAGCTTAATGCCTTATTTTATTGGTAATTTGCCCCCTACTTTTCATTGACATATCTATTTTTCTAGTGGAATTTGTTCATACTTTTTTATTTTTAATGGAATGCTTCACAAATTTGTATTTTATCCTTGTGTAGAAGACATGCTAATTTTCTCTGTATTGTTCTGTTTTAGCAAACACACATCTGTTCTTTTAAAAATCTGTCTGTGTGCACATACGGCACTTGTCAGGAGATCAAATGACAATTTTAACCATGTGAGTTCCAGGGGCTGAATTCAAGTTGTCAGGCTTGGCAGCAAGCACTTTTACTTATGATTTAAAAGCCACAGTCTGAGAGTTTAATATTGCCTGTTCCTTTGCTGTAAGGTGGTGCAGGCTCTTGATATTTAACTTTCTGTAGAAAATGAACCCACAGATGCACTTTAAGTACTGCCTATATAAATAACACTAGGGTGAAAAAACAAAGCCCAAGAGTATTCTAAATACATCTGTAGTGATCCTATAGTACTGTACATTTCACCTGTGTGTTGACAGCATCTATAAAATCCTAATTGTTTATTAAGCTCTTACCCTATATGGGAAATGTCTTATTTAACTCCAACTAGATTATGCTATTTTCTGAATGACTACAATTAACTTTAAAATTTTATGTTATGAATTTAAATGGTAAGTTAAAAAACTTTCATCGGTAAGGTTGTAGAAGGCGGAGAAAAAAATCTATTAAATATAGACCCAAAAGTTGAATCAACAAGGAGAAAGAAGTAGTAGCCAGCATAGATCCCCCAGAAAGAACGTCACCCCCATGACAGCTGGAAATAATTCTAGAGGACGACCTCCCCTCTCCCAGTAAAGTTTGCCCCTGGGTTTAGGGACATCATTTAGGGGTTGGGAGGTTGGGGAGGAAATTTTATAAGCTCAGGGATCATTTTGGGGAAAAAAAAAAGAGGGATGATGGGATAATAGATTTATAATTGTGAGTTACTGTCTTTAGACAAATATATTGGTATCGATTCTTGTATATTGATACAAAGTTAAATTATATTGACTATTGTATGCATGCATGTTTCTACCTGTTTAAAACATTTTTTATGTATTGACATATATTTTATTGATATATATTGTACATATTTACCATATTGTAGTGTACATTTCTACCTCTGATTAAGATACTTATATAATGTTTGTGTATTGATATATATTTACCATATTGCAGTGTACATTTCTACCTCTGATTAAGATACTTATATAATGTTTGTGTATTGATATATATTTACCATATTGCAATGTATATTTGTACAGTGCTTATATTTGGAGGTCATTATCCTCATTTGTTACACAGTTGTTTATTGTCTTAG
>NW_004949099.1:33890854-33897974 GCF_000317375.1 Microtus ochrogaster
TATAGATTAATAGTCATCTAAGTTTGTCATTTATAATTAGACTAATCAGGTTCTTTAGATATATAGAGATTATACTCAGTATAGATAGATAATCTTCAACTTCTTCAAAGAGTTGTAGAAAATGGCCTTTAATCTAACTCAGAGTTTCATGATAGTGAGATGCAATTGCTCCTAGCAACACCGCTCTATTTCCGAGAGAATGTTGAGCACCAAAGACACTCCACCTGGAGCCTTTCTTTTTGGCAGAACTGGCCTTTGGGCAAAGAAATGCCCATACCTCAACCACTGACAGAGATACAGAGCGTGCATCAATGGATAAACAGGACTGTCATATCCTGCCAAGACAGGGTAAGATAGTTTTGAAAAGTTCCTTGCCTTTAATAATGGTATGTCAGTTATGTTAGGCCTTAGCCAAAGTTGGTTGACTCAGCATTGCAAACAAGACTTTGGGTGATTGCCCAGGTAGTCAGTTGTCTCTGTCAATTGTTGTACATTTTGGACATATCTCGTTTGTTAAGTAATATTTATTCCCTTCTCGGATCTTTGACGGAGGTGAAGATTGTATAATTGTAGTTACTCTCTACATTATTTAGACTCCTTGAGATAGAATGTTTAGCAAAACTTTCGTCCTCAATATTGTTTGTTATATTTATTATTTGTTATTATTGTATATAGTTGTATTTGGTTTAGTTCTGTCTTATTTAGACAAAAAGGGGAGATGTAGGGATAAGTCCCGCCCCTTAGGGGGCGTGTTCGCCTCGGGCTAATGTTTGCATATAAATTTGGAGAGCTTGCTCCCAGCCGCTGCTTCTGCTTTCCTGGTCTCCACAGGAACGGTGGTTCTGTAAGTCTATTAAAGCTGTATATATATATATATATATTTACAATCTGTCTGCATTCGTTTACGCCGATACATGATGGAAAGCATTTTTTTTTGTTTGTTTTTTTAAATACAGGCTGGAGAGATGGTTCAGGAGTTAAAAGTATTTGTTGCTCTTCCAGAGGATCTGAGTTTGGTTGCCAGCACCCACATGAGGCAGCAAAGAAACACCTATAACTCCTGATCTAAAACCACTGAAGCTTTGGCCTCTGCAGACCTGCCCACATGTGACATACACTCAAATAACAAGAAAACTGCTGTAGGATAATGGTCTCGTACTTCGTAAAGGTTTGTAACTTGTATTTTAATAAAATGCTGATTGGCCAGTAGCCAGTTAGGACATATAGGTGGGGCGACCAGGCAGGAAGTGTATATATATATAGGTGGGGTGACCACAACAGGAGAATTCGGGGAAGAGGAAAGACACAGTCTGCAGTTGTCATCCAGATACAGAGGAAGCAAGATGAGAATGCCTCATTGATAAAGGTACCAAGCCATGTGGCTAACATAGACAAGAATAAGGGGCCAATTTAAGATGTAAGAAACAGTTAATAAGAAGCCTGAGCTAATAGGTCAACCAGTTTATAACTAATGTAGACCTCTGTGTGTTTCTATGGGATTGAACAGCTATGTGACCAGGCGGGTTAGAAATCTCAGCCAACAGAAAATCATCATAAATCTTTTTTTAAAAGAATGGAAGGGTTTTCTGAGCTTTGTTTTGACTACTAAGAGAGAGGGGAATGCTAACTGAATTCAGAGTAGAGATTGACCCAGCTTGTTAGAATGTCCATAACTTAAATTTAAATTAAACATGACTTAACTTAAAATAAAAATTACTATAATCATTAGCTTTGTTACTTTATTATTCTGTCCCACCTCCTTTTATTCTTTTTTCTTTCTTGGGGAAAGAGGCTAACATAAAAAGGCAATAAAAAAATAACAGTTAACAAAACCACAGCATTAGAAGGACAAGAAGACCACTGTGGGATTTGCAAATAAAAACTGTTCCTTCTCCTTAGGTTTGCTTAACCAGCTCAAATGTTCCTAATGAAGAACTGGCAGGCCACCAACTGCACAATTTTACATCTCCCTGAACTCATGGCTGCCACTTATCTGTAACAGATGCTCCAAAGTTATAATCATAAATGCTAGAGATGGAAAAGAACTATTAGGTCATTTTTCTTGGTTTGATGAGGCCAGGACTGTTCCATAAAACTGGACAATTCCAGTGCTTTACCAAAAAAATTTATATAAATGGGTCATTGCTGTCTTGAGAAAGATGATTCTTCACTCTGGGTACAGAGCCACACAAAAGAATGGTTAGGCCCATTTCTTAGGGCAGTCTTCTATTTCTTTGACACCTTGAACTCTCTAGTTACACTGAGAAAGCTTTTGGTTTCTCTAGTTATTAATAATTTAATAGGTTTAAAGGATTTTATTTTTCTTATGAATTATCACCAGGAAAAGTGAAAAAAGTTTATTATTAACAGTTTACTGTACAAGAAGCTATTCTCAATTCTATGTAAGCAATCCACTGATCTTTTATTATGAAAGACCATCATTCTAAAAATGAGAGTAGTTGATGCCTAAAGAGGCTAAATAACTTGCTGTAGTCACAGAATGAATGAGTGCTAGAGTGGAGCTCGGGTTCAGGCTCTGTTACTGATGGGATAATGCTCTTACCAGTCACTAAGTGCGCAGAAACACACATCATAAGTCTCACATAAATTAATACCAACAAAGAACATTCTGCAAATTCTCAAAAACAAGATGCACCACAGCCAGAATGATTAGAATTGAACCAACATATGGAGTAAAGGAGTCTGGACAGAATAAAGGAAAGGTCCTGACTTTGTGTGTTGGCTAACCTTGGCTGTCAACTTGAGTACACGCGGAATCAACAAAAATCCAAGCAGCTGGGCACCCCTGTGAAGTTTCTTGATTGGATCATTTCAGGTGGGAAGACCAGCCTTAAGTCTAGATCTTCTGAGGTTGGAAGACTTCCACTCCCCTACCCTACCCCTCAACCTGAACCATTTGAGCAAGGATAGACCCACCTTAAACCTGTGCGACACCTTAGTGGCAGCCTATGTAAAAGGACATTAAAGAAGAACATTTTTGTTTTTTGGCTGCTTGACCTCTCTCCCCCTCTCACTGGCTTACCTATCCTGCTGTAGAGGTATTCCTTAGCTGATATTAGAATCAAATTCCTTGGTGTTCTAGTGTATACTGAAGTCAGCTGATATGTACAGCCTCATGAACTGAACAACTATTGCATTTTTTGGACTTTCTGTTGGGAAATAGCCACTGTTGTGACTAGTCGGACCATAGCATGAAAGTCACTCTAATAAACACCCCATAAAAGGAACTGAAAGTTTACTGCAATCAGAACCCTTAGCATGTCATTTATACTGTTTTGTGTATAATTCAACCTGAGTTAAGTGCACAGTTTTTAATAGATTTCTAAATCATTGTATTTCTGTGCTACACATTAGAAACCTCTTTTTTTTTTTTTTATTCTTTCTGCTTGTTTTGTTTTTTTGAGACAAGGTTTCTTTGCGTACCCCTGGCTGTTCTGGAACTTGATTTGTAGATCAGGCTGCTCTCAAACTCAGAACTCAGAGATCCGTCTAGGATCCGAGTGCTAGGATTAAAGGCGTGTACCAAACAACACTCCCTGGCTAGAAATTCACATTTTAAAAAAATGCTTAAGTGTTTTACATTATGCTGCAGATGAAAAGAATGCTAACAACTTGTATTTTGTGTACTGGGAGAACCATATGGACTGATCAACAGGCCCCTGGAGAGAAACCTGTTGAGAACCACCATTTTCTCTACGCACTCACTGGATGGAAGTCAGGCATATCACAACCAGATGTTTATTAGAAGAACACTGGATAAGCTCAATATTGCAGTATGGAAACATAAGATCGTTGTAGGAGAATTATTTGCACTTCCATCCCACTGCTGTGGCAATAAGTCCATTGTGAATCACGCATAGGATAAGTGATTGGCTGACCAGGATCAGCCATCGAGTTGTTAGAACACTGAGGAAGTCAAATAGAGAGAGACAAGAAGAGAGGAGGGGCTGGGTGTAGTTTTTTGGGGCTTTGGGATGGGAAAAATGTAGAGAATAAGGTCAGTTGATTGATCCTCCACTGTTCCTTGGATTTATCAGGTTTTTATCTCAATTGCTAGTTCCCAACTTTTATTAACACTAGAACGATTTAGGTAAACACTGCATCTGTTATCCAACATGTTGCCTTAGATCACACCTAGGCAGTTAAAGCAGTCACAACAGCACCAGTCCAAAGCACCCCACTGCCCACTGGCTCTGTCCTTCAGGCTGTGCCATGCACTAGCACACTGTGCCCCCATCCACACTGCCCATGAGCAGGTATCCTCAGATCAGCTGTGCCCCACCAGTAAAAGGCAGTTTGGTCCTCTCCAATGCTGTGTCCCAGGCAAGAGGGACACACCCTCTCCCCACACTGCACCTGAGCAGCCACAAGGCCTACATGTGCAATTAGCATGGCTCAGGGCACCCTGCTGTCCCAACCCTCCCTGCAGGCACAATCAAACATCAACACTGAAGCTTATTCCACCCACCATACATAGCTCTGTTGGTGCTGTTATGGTGAGACAGCTGGGAATTCCTAAAGGGGAAATTAGGGTTTGTGTTGTTTTTTTTTTTAACAAAAAAAAGGGGAGTTATTGCTGAGTAGTACTCTAATATGTATATATTCCATACTTTCTTCATCCATTCTTCTATTGAAGGGCATCTAGGTTGTTTCCAGGTTCTGGCTATTACAAACAATGCTGCTATGAACATAGTTGAGCATATACTTTTGTTGTATGATAGGGCCTCTCTTGGGTATATTCCCAAGAGTGGTATTGCTGGGTCCAGGGGTAGGTTGATCTCGAATTTCCTGAGGAATCGCCACACTGCTTTCCAGAGTGGTTGCACAAGTTTGCATTCCCACCAGCAATGGATGAGGGTACCCCTTTCTCCACACCCTCTCCAGCAAAGGCTATCATTGGTGTTTTTCATTTTAGCCATTCTGACAGGTGTAAGATGGTATCTTAAAGTTGTCTTGATTTGCATTTCCCTGATCGCTAGGGAAGTTGAGCATGACCTTAGGTGTCTTTTGGCCATTTGAAGTTCTTCTGTTGAGAATTCTCTGTTCATCTCAGTGCCCCATTTTATAATTGGGTTGGTTAGCCTTTTACGGTCTAGTTTCTTGAGTTCTTTATATATTTTGGAGATCAGACCTTTGTCAGTTGCGGGGTTGGTGAAGATCTTCTCCCAGTCAGTGGGTTGCCTTTTTGTCTTAGTGACAGTGTCCTTTGCTTTACAGACTAGAGTACTACTCAGCAGTAAAAAACAAGAACTTCTTGAAGTTTGCGTACAAATGGATGGAAATAGAAAACACTATCCTGAGTGAGGTAAGCCAGACCCAAAAAGAGGAACATGGGATGTACTCACTCATATTTGGTTTCTAGCCATAATTAAAGGACAGTGAGCTTATAATTTGCAATCCTAGAGAAGCTAAATAAGAAGGTGAATCCAAAGACAAACATATAGGCATCCCCCTGAATATTAACCTTCATCAGGCGATGAAAGGAGACAGAGACAGAGACCCAAATTGGAGCACCGGACAGAAATCTCAAGGTCCAAATCAGGAGCAGAAGGAGGGGGAGCACGAGCAAGGAACTCAGGACCGCGAGGGGTACACCCACATTCTGAGACAATGGGGATGTTCTTTCGGGAATTCACCAAGGCCAGCTGGCCTGAGTCTGAAAAAGCATGGGATAAAACCGGACTTGCTGAACATAGCGGACAATGAGGACTACAGAGGACTCAAGAACAATGGCAATGGGTTTTTTATCCTACTGCACGTGCTGGCTTTGGGGGGGCCTGGGCGGTTTGGATGCTCAACTTACTAAACCTGGATGGAGGTGGGCGGTCCTTGGACTTCCCACAGGTCAGGGAGCCCTGATGGCTCTATGGGCTGATGGGGGAGAGGGACTTGATGGGGGGAGCGGGAGGGAAGTGAGGGGCGGTGGCGGGGAGGAGGCAGAAATCCTCAATAAATAAATAAATTAAAAAAAAAAAAAGGGGAGTTATCTTTCTCATGTTAAAAATCAAATACCACAATGCAGGGAGTTAAGACTATGTTTTGTGCTACTATGGATGGCTTATAAATGCAAAAAAAAATAAATAAAGGGATAAATCACTTAGCTGGGATTGACAAAATACCAATTTAATTTATTATTAGTTTGGTGATTTATATTTTATCCCTAAAAAGATTTGATAAGTATGACAAATATGAAAAATTGACTGATAAGATACAAACCTTAGAAAAACTGACTATTGATAAGATGCAAGCTTTAGAGAGAATTAACACTGATGAGATACAAGCCTTAGCAAGACTTATTAATGAATATAATGAAATTCTGAATGATAAGACACAAGCCTTGGAAAGAAGTACTTATAAAAATTAAAAAAAAATTCAGAAACAGACATAGAAATTTAGAGCAGAACTTACCATACCATTATTGCATTATGAAATTGAAGAAGAATGGCTAAGGATATTAGAAAACCAACTTTAGTTTATCCAGTTACTCTAAAAGAATGATCACCAGATGACAGGCATCCCCAAGGCTATGTAGAAGGTAACTGGAATCCTGTAGAAGTTTTAGACTGAAGAGACACTAGGTTTCGATCCTAATACATGAACTGGCTTTGTGGGAGCCTAGCCTGTTTGGATGCTCACCTTCCTGGACCTGGATAGAAGTGGGAGGACCCTGGACTTCCCGCGGGGCAGGGAATCTGGACTGCTCTTCATTCTCGAGAGGGAGGGGAAATGGAGTGGGGAGGAGGGGGCGATGTGTGCGAGGAGGGGGAGGGGAATGGGAAACAGAGAGGAGGCGGAAATTTTTTTTCTTTTTTCTTCAACAACTAAAAAAAATAAAAATAAACACAAAAAAATAAAAAAATAAAAAAGGTAAACAACAAGATTCCAGTAGAGGTCACTGCCACCTACTTCAACACCAGAGGAAGGAGATGGCCGGGTTTTAATTGTGTGTGTGTGTTTGTGTGCGCGCTCGCAGGGGTGTGTGTGGACGTGCATACATGCCTGTGTCAGAGATGGTTGTGAACCACCTAGTATGGGTGTTGGGAGCACAGCTTCTGTAGGCTCTCAGAATAAATGGCAAGTGCTCTTCCCCTCAAAAAAA
>NW_004949099.1:33898424-33919842 GCF_000317375.1 Microtus ochrogaster
AAAAAAAAGAAAATAATGGAGATAGGCAAACTGATCTTTTATTGATTGATTCAAGTTGAATGTATTAGATTATACATAGTGTTTAATTTGTTAAATAAGTCATATTTTCAGTTTTAAAAGTCGAAAGAGCTTCTCATTTAGTGAACAAATAGCTGAATATTACTGAATTATATCCTTTTCTTGTGAAATAAAAAAAAGAAGCAGTTCTGTCATATAGTATGCATTCACCCTAAGTAAAGCAGATGTTAAATTTATGATACCTTGAAACAGAACTGTTCCAAAAGACTGGGAAGATTTAACTACAGCAATATTGGAAGCTGGCCCTCAGTTACAATGGAAATAGAACAAAACCATAGGGCTAGAGGTACAGAAATTTCCCAAACCAGCTCATCAGAGAAGGCCATTGTGCTGATTTGCAGACAGTCTAGATTTGATGATCACCCCTTGGTGCTCTGTCATACAGGAACTTTAATACTTGGGACAGGGTTGAAGAATTAGGAAAGAGAATTGAGTCATTTACTAAAGGTATACAAGGCCCAAAAGAATCCTTCAGTGTTTTTACTTTTTTTTTTTTAAACAAAGATTGACTTGAGCTCTAAATAGAATGATATCAGATCCAGAAGTTAGAGAAAAATCAATGGAATCTTTGGCTTTTGGAAATGCTAATTCAGAATGCAAAAAGAGTGATTAGACCTTTAGAAGCAAGATTACCACCCATAGATTAATGGATTAGAAATTCAGCTGGTACTGGATCTCATGTTTATGATGGTGCCTTAATAGGAGAAGTAATGTTTGGAAATTCTAAGAAAAAGCAAAATGTTGGATGTTTTAATTGTGGTAAACAGGGTCATTTGAAAAGGAATTATATGCAAGATGTTCCTAGAAACAAATTTTTTTTCTAGAGATAATCCAAATAAAAGGCCCCAGCCTACTGGAGTATGCAAAAAGTTTGGCAAAGGCCAGCATTGGATTAATGAATACAGCTCAAGGGACAGGCAAGGTAACCCTTTGCCAGTGGCAAAAACCCTGAGGGGTCTCCTATAGGCTTGAATATCAAACTTGACTCACTCATTCCCTATGAGCATCAGAGAAACTCATCCACAGAGCAATTAAAAGATTTAATACCTATTGCTAAAAGTCACACTGCTTTGGATGTAATCAAAGACAGAACAGCTTCAGGTGATAAAACAAAAAGGTTAAGAGAAACCAGAAAGCAAGTATTTTGGCAAACTGCTAAAACGGATCAGAGATCAAAGCTATAAATACATATAAAAAGCATTAAAATTGAAGGGTGAATAGATAACAGGTACAAATGTAACAATAATTTCACCAAAATCTTGGCATCCAGATTGGCCTCTTCAGGATGTAAAAGTTCAGCTTCTTGGAATTGGAACTTTATCTCAGGGAAAACAAAATCTAAGATGGGTTGAGTGTATAGGCCAGAAGAAAAATTAGAACCATATGTAGCTAACAATGAATTTATGGGGGCATGATTTGTTGCAGCAATGGAAAGCACAGATTAGCATTCCTCCAACCTCAGGAAAAAACTATAAACAAAGAATGCTTTTGAGAGAAATATCAAAAGGTATTATCAAGAACAGTCACATACCTTTTCAGGTTATACATAAATAGGGCACAACAGCTGGTGGTCTTTCAAAAGTACTAACAGATCTACCTTTAAAATGGTTAACTGCTAAAATGTGTATGGATAGGACAATGACCTTTGAAATCAGAAAAAATATAGGTACTAGAACAGCTGGTACAGGAGCAGCTAAATGCTCAATATATCGAAGAATCAATCAATCCTTGGAATTCACCTATATTTTTCATTAAAAAGAAATCTGGAAAATGGAGAACATTAACAGATTTAAGAGTCATAAATGAGGTGAGTCAGTGGGCTCTTTATAGCCTGGAAGTCTTTTGACTTCAATTATACTAACTGACTTTTAAAAATTACTTTTTTACTATACCTTTACAAGAACAGAATAATAATTCTCAACCTGGTAAAAGGTATCAGTGAAAAATTCTTCTGCAAATGATATTAAGTGGCCCCACTTTACACCAATATTTTGTACAACAGCCATTGGAATTTGTTTGTAAACAGTTTCCTGAATATATAATTAAGATTATATAGATGACATCTTACTAGCTGATTCAGACTTGGATTTCTTAGAAAAAATGCTTAATGAGGTAAAGAAAATTTTGCTTTGCTAGGGACTACAAATTGCTCCTGAAAAAAATTCAAAGAGGAGATTCTATTAATTACCAAGGATATAAAATAGGTTTACAGAAAATTTAATGACAGAAAGTACAAATTAGGAGAGATCAATTAATGAACTCTTAATGATTTTTCAAAAACTGCTGGGAGATATTAACTGGGTAGGGCCCAAAACTAAATTAACAAATCAAGAACTAAGTAATTTATTTCAAATCTTACAAGGTGATAAGGATTTAAGTTGTCCAAAAAAAATTATCATCTGAGGCTGAGAAAGAATTGGCTTTGGTAGAAGAGAAATTACTGGATGCACATGTGGATTGCTTGAAGCAAGAGATTGACTGTATTCTGGTCTTAGTACCATCTATATATTCTCCAAAAGAAATTTGTACATGGAGAGAAGATAATATTTTAGAATGGATATTTTTCTTATAAAGAACTCAAGAAATTAGACAATAAAATTCTAAATAACCAAATTAAAAACTGGAATAGTGAACTAAACAGAAAATTCTCAACAGAAGAAATTCAAATGGCCAAAAGGTACTTAAAAACATGTTCAACTTCCTTAGCTATCAGGCAAATGCAAATTAAAACAACTATAAGGTACCATCTTAAAACTGTCAGAATGGCTAAGATCAAAAACACTAATGATAGCTTATGCTGGAGAGGATGTGGAGTAAGGGGAACACTCATCCACTGCTGGTGGGAATGCAAACTTGTGCAACCACTTTGGAAATCAGCATGGTAGATTTTCAGAAAATTGGGAATCAACCTACCACAGGATCCAGTAATACCACTCTTGGGAATAAAACCAAAGATGCTCAATCATACTACAAAAGCATTTGTTCAACTATGTTCATAGCAGCATTATTTGTAATAGCCAGAACCTGGAAACAACCTAGATGCCCCTCAACTGAAGAGTGGATAAAGTGTGGCACGTTTACACATTAGAGTACTACTCAGTGGTAAAAAAAAAAAAAAAAAAAAAATCTTGAATTTTGCATGCAAATGGATGGAGTTAGAAAACACTATCTTGACTGAGGTAACCCAGACCCCCAAAAATTAATATGGTAAGTATTCATTCATAAATGTAAACAAAGGACATTGAGCCTATAGTTCAAGATCCTAGAGAAGCTAAGTAATAAGGTGAACCCAAAGAAAAACATATATAAGTCAGGAAAAATAATTAAAGTGTCTCAAAGCCCTTATGATTCAGTAAAAAAAAAAAAAGTATTCATGGTGTATTATAAGGTTTTCCAGAACTTCTTAAAAACAGTTACTGAATATCAATATGAGGAAAGATTTGCTTTTGCATGCTGAAAGCACTGAACTTATTTCAGATGATTCAGAATTAACTTTGTTATTTATTCAATTACAAGAAATAATCAGGAATAGAAATAATCCCTTATATATCACACATATCAGATTCCATACAGGAACCAGGCCCTCTAACATAAGGTAATGATGAAATTGATCAGCTATTGCTAGGAAATGTCCTAGACGCCTCAGAATTTTATACGAAATACCATATTAATAATAGCAAACATTTGAAGGAAGGTTTTCCTATTACTTGGCAACAAGGCAAGTAAATTATAAGGAAATGTCATACTTGTTCTTTATATAAACAGATTCCACTACCTGAAGGAAGTAAGCCAAAGGGTACTCAAAGAAATTAAATGTGGCAGATGGTTATGTTTTGATGTGGGATTCCCCTCTCTATGCTGCAAATAACACTGGTTAATAAAGAAGCTGTTTTGGGCCTGTGATAGGGTAGAGCAGAACTAGTTGAGCAAAACTAAACCGAATGCTGGGAGAAAGGAGGCAAAGTCAAGGAGAAGCCATGGAGCTGCTGCAGGAGACAACAGGAACATTGTTGGTAGACCACGAGCCTCGTGGTAAAATATAAAATGGAAATGGGTTAAATTAAGATGTAAAAGCTAGCCAATAAAAAATTAGAGCTAACAGACCAAGCAGTGATTTAATTAATACAGTTTCTGTATGGTTATTTCGGGAGTCTGGGCAGCCGGGAAACGAACAAGTGGCCTCCTACTACAATGTCTCATTTTGCAGAATTTGGAAAAGCAAAGTATGTGCCCTGTACCATAAATACTTATTCAGGATTTCAATGGGAAACTGCTTTAAGTTCTGAAAAGACTGATTCTGTAATCGCTCATTTATTAGAAGTTATGACCATCATGGGGATATCTGTACATATTAAGACTGACAGTGCTCCAAAGTGTCTTTAATAAAATGAAACAGCTTTTTGAATATTACAATATAAAGCATATTACAAATATACCACACAATCCTACATGACAAGCAGTTATACAAAGATCTAACTGCACTTCAAAAGATATGCTTAATAAATAGAAGGGGTAATAAAGGTCGCCTAATATAAATTGCACAAATTCTTTATTGATGCTAAAATTTTTAGTACTAATGAAGAAAGACCGACAACTGGGGAGAGACATTAGATAATAAACTGCTCAGAACAGTTTGAAGGCAGCTAGCCAAGATCATCTAATATCACAGACTACTCCAGTTAGAACTTCAGATAAGACTTGAACTTTTCCTATCACACTGGACAACAGCCAGCTCTCCCAGGACTTTATCTTTACCTCAATTTTTTCAGCGTCCCCTAAAGATGCCATCACCTCCAGAGCAGAAAGTAAATTTAAGAACATAATGTTCACATTTCCAAGAAGTGGGGTGGGTGGTTTTTGTTTGTTCGATGAATGTTTGTCATTATTTAGGGGGATTGGTTACAAGTTGCTATTGATCACAGTCAGGGAGGAAACTAAAAGGAAATTGGATTCAGGGATTTCATTCTAAAAAGAAAAAGGGTGAGGATATAGAAATGATAAGATAAAAGGGTAGATATTGAATCTACTTTCAAAGTAAAAAAGCAACTAATAGTCACAAATATTTCACATTGGTATGTATTTTTGCATATTGATACAAGTTTAAGGTTATTTTGTTATATTGTATAAATGTTTCTACTCTTGTTTAAGGTATTTTTGTATATTTATTTTATATTTATTTTTGTTATACTATATGCTCTCTATTTTTTGTTTAAGGTATTGTAACTATGAAGCTCATTAAAAAATATAGTATAAAGTAAGTCCTTGAAAGCTATTTAGGAAAATAAAAAAAAATACAAGTTAGTTGTAAGGAGTGGCGGGCCACTTCCTGCCACCCAGCTCCTGGCCATCAGCTAGCTTTACCTGAAATAATTACACGGAAACTGTATTCTTTTAAACACTGCCTGGCCCGTTAGTTATAACCTCTTATTGGCTAGCTCTTACATACTGATCTAACCCATTTCTAATATCTGTATTGCCACTTGATTGTGGCTTACCGGGACGAGTCTAACGGGCATCCACCTCAGAGAGGAGAGTCATGGCGACTGACCTCACTGCCTTCTTCCCAGCATCCTGTTCTGTTTACTCCACCTATCTAATTTTCTGTCCTATTAAAGGGCCAAGGCAGTTTTTTTTTATTTAACCAATGAAATCAACACAAAACAGAAGACTCTCCCACATCAGTTAGTAGTTAGTTACTCATTACAACAACCATACTTATAGTCATGTTGGGTATGTTTCCAAGGCCAAGCATAGACATATTTAAAATAGACAGATGGTCTTCAAACACTTCAGAGGCCTACGAAATATTGAGTTTAAAATATTTTAATAATATATGGCTTTGGGGCTGGAAAGATGGCTCAGAGGTTAGGAGCATTGCCTGATCTTCCAAAGGTCCTAAGTTCAATTTCCAGCAACCACATGGTGGCTTACAACCATCTGTAATGGGGTCTAGTGCCCTCTTCTGGCCTGCAGGCATATACACAGACAGAATATTATATACATAATAAATAAATATTAAAAAAATAACATATGGCTTTTCATGACAGTGAGACATCTGCTCTTGACAGCACCAATTTACTTCAAAAGAGAATGATGGGCATCAAAGGATTTCCATATGGAATTTGCTTTCATTTGTGGCAAAGTTATTAACTGGGCAAAGGAACTGTCCTTGCCTCAACTGCTAACAGTTTGCTATCCAAACTGGACAAACAGGATGCAAAAGAAAGCAACTGCCAAATGTTGCCAAGACAAAGTAGGACAGTCCTTCAAAATTCTTGCTTCATAGAAAAGTCTGTCAAATATTCTAGTTCTGTAGACCAAAGATGGATGCACCAAGGTTGCACAGCAAACTTGGGGTGATTGTTTAGGCAGTCAGAAGTCTCTATTGTTTCTTAGTTTTGGAAGTTGTTTCCTCTGTACTTCCTGTTTAATCAGATAATTCTATATTGTTCTTGGGTCTCTATGGAACTGAAAGCTAGATAGTTACAGTTTTCCATAGTTTTAATAGAAAGTAAATAAAGTACAAAACTCTGAACTCACCAAAATAGGACAGATAATGGAGTATTTGAATTTGAAAATACTAATGGACTGGACATTGTGAATGTATTTCCTACTTAATAATTGTTGCTACTGTATAGTTTAACGATGTTAGAATTAAAACTCTTCTGTTTTTAGATAAAAAAGAGAAATTTTTCATAAGAATTGTTGCACTGCAACCCAGCTGTGACAACAATACCACCTTGAATCAAGGACAGCGTCAGCAACGGCTGACCAGGATTAGCCATAGAGTTGTTGGAGACTGTGCATGCTGAATAGAAAGGAAAAGGAAGACAGAAAGAGGGGCTGAGGGGAAGATTTCCACGGTTTTGTGAAGAGAAAAATGTAGAGAGTAGGGTCAGCTGATCACCCCTCCACTGTCCCTTAGATTTATTAGTTTTTAGTTCATTTTCTAACTCTGAGTTTTTATTAACACTAGAATAATTTAGGTGAAGATTATAGAAGATAGCAGGGAATTTATGTGTAACAGAAAGCCTGAACCACTGTTAAAGCTTTTCAGAAGGTAGTGTCCATGATACAAAGTTTATAAAATATCTAAGTCAAAACATCATGATGAGAGCTACAGAAAGGTCAGCAGTTAAGAGCACTAGATTCTCCTTGAGGTACCCAGATTTGATTCTCAGCACACACATTATGGTAGCTCAAAACCATTTGTAACTCTAGTTACAAAATACCCTCTTTCTGGCCTTCACACCAGATACACATGTAGGCCAATACTCATAAAATAAAAATATAAATAAATCTTTTTTAAAAAATCACTATGTCACTGTAATATAACATGGGAACTAAGAAAGTGATTTAAGAAATGGGTCATCCCTAAAAAGCAAAGGTTTAGTGTTTTATTTCAAGTATTTAAATTTCTATGATGTTGACACATACCTCTATATTCTTTACTTTGTTTATTATGTGAGACTTAAGATCTTATTGATAAGTTTTGTAAATCGTGGTATTTATTTTCTTAGGTGAGGAAAGTTTATAATGAATTTTGGTACCGTGTTACTATAAAACAAACCCCTCACAATTACCTTTCATTCAAGCATAAAAAAAATCCACCCACATTGTTCATACAGTCTCAAAGTTTTAATAATAAAAGGAAATTCTAGCAGCAAACAAACTTCTGTTTTTCTGGAAGTTGCCATCTGAGCTAAGTGGGAAGATTCTGATAAGAAAATGGATCAACTGTTGCTTAAGAGGTACAAAACAAAACTCATAGTGTTGCTTTCTCAAGGCCTGTCTGTTTCTACAGGGATCCTGGCAAGATCCTCAGCTACTGCATTTATCCAGGTATTTGCAATGTATCACAGTTCAAAGCAACAGAAAAGAGACATTAACATCTTAAACTACTAGTTGTTGAGGGAAAAATTATTTTAGCTAAGAGAGACTGTGTAATGAAGTAGAGAAGACAATCGTGGGATGATCAAGCAACAGAAAATAAGAGTAATATCAGATGACAGATATTACTATATGTAAGATGATAGAGGTTAAGAAGCCCAGACAAATACAGATTGCTTGGTATGACATCATGTGCAGTGTGCAAACAGCACCAGAAACTTGGGTCTGACAGAACGGCTGAGGCTGTATATGTGGGTGATAGCTGCTAATTGTAATTAAAACAGTACCAGCACTGTGATCAAGAGACATAAGAGACATATTTGTTTTAACAAAAGTTCACAGAGTATAAAGAGAACAATCTAAATATATTAGCAGTTAGATATTTCAATCTCAAGAACCTACATGATGTGAGGTAAGAAGGAAAATGGCATAAATTTTAGTGGTACTTTGCTGAAATTGACAATTTTATAGAAACTGGTGTCTGATGCGACAAAATATGAATTATCAAAACTCAATGGCAAATCTATGGAAACTCATTATACTATCCTACTTTTATATACATTTGAAAATGCTTAGAACAAGTGTTTTCCTTAATAAAAAAATACATTGTGTGTGTATGTGTGAGAGCCAAAGCATATGCATGAAAAGTAGGGAGACAACTTTATGAAATTGGTTCTCCCTCCACATTTACATGGGCCTAAGGAATGAACTCAGGTCATTAGGTTTCACAAAGTACCTTATGGGGGAGGCTACTTTGCCCATCTAGAAGAACTTTGTAACATTTCTAAGATACAGGGTGGTAATAAGATGTGAGAAGCAATGGCCTCTTCCCC
This sequence comes from Microtus ochrogaster, assembly GCF_000317375.1. Taxonomy (NCBI): domain Eukaryota; kingdom Metazoa; phylum Chordata; class Mammalia; order Rodentia; family Cricetidae; genus Microtus; species Microtus ochrogaster. The sequence continues at coordinate 33,907,226 of NW_004949099.1, forward strand.
AGCTGACCTGAATTTTCCTTTGTGCCATGCTTGACAAAATTTGTTCTAGAAAGTAGAAGAAATCAGCTGGCAAGATAATTAGGCTCCCTGTAATAGGGCAATGCACAAAGATGCAGAAACAAATAAGCAGAAGCATTTCAACTGAGTGGAGCCCAAAGCACAAAGGTGCAGACTTACTTCATTTCCAGAACTTCCTCTAAGTGCTTCCTCCTCTCTGCCCGGAGATTGGTGAGGTGTGTCTCCTTCTCTGCTAGGGACTGTTGAGTGGAGGACAGTTTAGCTTTCATGGACTCCAGTTCCTGCTTCACCTTCTCCATGGCCATCAACAGTTCTTCCACCTATGACACGTACAAAAAGGGAAAAGTAAAACACTATTGTCAAATACAGAGAGTGTCGCTGGGCCATGGGCAACTCCTGGGCTGATAAAATGGAAGATACATGATCCTTTTGAAATTTCTAAACTCTTTCTGATCATGTATATATACACCAAGAATAAACGGGAACAGAGATTTATCTCCGAGGTAGGGAGTGTATTCAAAATTCTCAGTTTGTTCCCCAGCAAATCAGCAAACAACAACACATATCCACCCCCACACAATAGAGAGAGAGAGAGAGAGAGAGAGAGAGAGAGAGAGAGAGAGAGAGAGAGAGAGAGAGAGTATGTAGTAAAAATGGGCAGGGGTGGGGGGAGGGAGAGAAAATAGACCCAGCAAAGTGGTTCAGCTGGTAAAGTACTTATTGCACAACTCTAATGATGCCCAGACGACCTGAGTTCAATCCCTTGAATCCACGTAAAGGTGAAAGGAGAGAACTAACTCCACAAAGTTGTCTTCTGACCTGCAAAGATGCCCTGTGTGCACTCCCTCTATCACACATACATTACCCCCCAACACACAAACACCAATGCACAAAATAACAATTACTTATAGAAGGATCTTATGAAATAAAGGCCAAACTTGAGTACTAGATGCAGCATACACAGAGAGTAGTTTTATACATCAGAATTAAGTTCTATTGTTAACAGCATTAAAGAGTTCCTTTTTTATATCCAAAAATATATGATCAGATAAAAGAGGCACAATGCTTTAAAAAGATCTGGGCAAAAAGAAGCATTGATAGAAACAAATCTGAAACAAAAACCATGTGCAAGGCCAACAAAAGTACAGAATGCTAAAATACAGGGAAAAGAAACACAGAGAGGAAAGGTCTGTATCTCATAAGCTATTTTCATTCATTCTGGTTATTCAAATTTGAATTACTTAAATAAAAACTATACAGAGGAAATCCTGTTATTAACAAACAGTAATCTCACAGGTAAGCACAGAGCACTGATCACAGAAGTTTATAATAGTGTTCATCATGCTGATGACTTATCTGTTCGGAAGCAGTAGGTCGAGGAAGGGATTCTGTCATTCATTCACTCCTATACAAACCAATTTTTTGTGCTAAAACTGAGAGCTGTTTGGAGGGACAGGCCTATGGTAAGCACACCAGAGCTGTTTGTGGACTCCTTCAAGTGAGTGCCTGGTACCAAACCACATCTGCTACTCAACAGCAAGAAAAGGATGCTTGCATGTGTGTACCTGCATTACACACACACACACACACACACACACACACACACACACACACACACACACCCAAGGGCTCAAGTCGATCCTTGCTCTAATGGGAGGAACTCCCTGGGATATAGTCACATCTGCAAATGTCAGGTGAATATATGTAACCCTCAGCTCTCTGGGCACCACTGATAAGAGTTAATTCCATTCTATCCATTCAGTTAGTGTAAACCTTTCTAAAACTGAGTAAACATGTGTTCTAACACAAGAAGAGTAAGGTGCATTTGTTATCAGAATTTGTTGCCTTCCTTACACAGATCTCAAAAGTCTCCCAGGCATCTTGTATTGCACCATTCATAGCAAACAACCATATCAGTTTCTTACATATCCTAGAAAGAATCTACATACATACAAGCAAAAGTATATATTAACAGTCAAACCCTCCTCTCCCTACACAAAAGGAAACTATGTATCTCCCTTTACAGCTAAACAATTTTTGGTAAATCTTTTACAAAAACGCAAAATACATGAAGATATACAATAAATGTGGAACTTGAAAAATCTGCTTCAAGTCAATGCATCTTGTTAGCATGTCAATTAATAAACAGAACACTGTCAGCACCTCAAAACTTGCCTCTCTATCCCTTTGCAGATAAAAAGTATTCTATCATTTTGTTTTTCCAAACTTGATATTCTGCCTGTTAACTTTGCAAATAGAATCATAAAGCATATAAATATTTGGCATTTTCTAAGATTCATGCATGCTGATGTTATGAATATAGTGTTGTAATTTTCCTAAGTGCATATTCTACTTTGTGAAAACAGAAGGACATACATATTTTATGATGCTTTGATAGGGAATATTTAAATTGACTGGATCTTAATAAGCACAGTTTTCTTTGTTTTTGTTTACATGTGGTTTTTGAGAGAGGGTTTCTCTGTGTAGCTTTGGTTGTCCGGGAATTCACTCAAAAAAACCAGGCTGGCTTGAACTTGGGAGATCCACCTGCCTCTGTCTCCTGAGTGCTGGAATTAAAGGTGTGTGCCACCACTAACCAACAATAAATGTGATCTTATTTCTTACAAGTACGGAGTGTTATGTGCCCTGTATAAGAGTCTGTCTACATCAAAGTCATATGATTATTCTATCTTTATAAACTCTTGATTATCTCACGTTTAGATTTATAAAACACATACACTGATTTCTGCATACACTATTAACTATGTGAGCATGTGAATCTAATTTACTTAACAACATTAACAACAGAAAAAAATTAAGGTCATAGTTTAAATATTAACAATTCCCATCTACTTTTAGAAAAGAAAAGAAATTATGTAAAGATAATTACGCAAAGTAGGAAATAATTATAGTCCTTCACTGCACACAATTGTCTTCAAATGTCAGAACTGAGAATTGTGAAATGTTTTGTTTATAGAAAGACTAGACCCTATGTGTATTTTCCAGATAAACAGCAAAACAGACATCTATCTCTTACCCATAGTTATGCTTTTCATAGTTTCAGCTACCTGTAGTATGAAAACATCAAATGGAAAACCCAGAAATAAACAACTCATAACTTTTCTAAAGAGAGTGATAAAATCTCACACCCCTTCCTCTCTCCAGCTGACTGTGAATTATTGTTTGTCTATTATTTGTGTCTGCTGTCTGCATTCAGGTCATGCAGCAGCAGCCTCAGGGATCAAGTGCACTGACTTGCTCTTAAAGTGCTTGTGCTCTAGTAATGTTTATTTTTACTTAATAATGGCTCTAAAGTACAAATCGATGTTGACAAAAAAAAAGATGTAAAGTGTTCCCTTTCAATAAGAAGTATAGTAAGAAATGTTGGGAAAGAGGCCATATATACATAACTTGCAATACAGTAGGTCATTCTAATGAGTTTATCATTGTTATTCTCTCGCTGTGCCTAATTCATAAATAAGACTTTACCATATGCATTCAGTATGACTTGCAGTTCAGGCATCCATTAAAGACAAGTGTGTAGGAGAAGACTATCATAGTTATCACTGAACAGCTTACATGTAGTCATTTCACTGTACCCCCACCAAGTTCCTAAAATAGCGCATTCGGAATTTGTCTTCTTTCTTTCATGTCTACTCCCTTTTTGAGACAGTTTGATGCTGGCCTGAAAAATCAGTATGTAACTAAGACTGGACTTGACCACCTACTCTTCCTTTACACACACACACACACACACACACACACACACACACACACACACACTCACATCAGAAGTCAATTGTGGGACTTAGTTTTCTCCTATCATATAGGTTTCAGATACGAAACTTTGTTTGCCAGGCTTGACAACAACCTCTTACCTGCTAAGTTGTGTCAGCCTACCTACATTTTTTTAAACTATGTGCATATATTTCAAAGTATATCACTTTATTTTTATCAGTTTATAAATTTGTAGAAAAGTTAAGAACACACACAATACCACCAAGAGCAACACAACACCAGTAAAACCTAAAGAGCCTACAACAGCAAGACCTGAACAACCAAATATGGATGAGGCAGAAGAAAATGACCTAAAAAATAACTTCAAGAGAATGTTTGAAACTCTTAAAGAGGAAATGAGAAATTCCCTTAAAAAATGGAGGAAAATACAAACAAAAAATTGGAAGACATCAACAAATCACATAAAGAAAAACAAGAAAAAGAAATCAAACATATGAAAGAAACTATTCAGGACTTGAAAACTGGAATAGAGACAATAAGGAAAACAAAAGCCAAGGGAATTATAGAAACAGAAATCATGAGAAAATGATCAGGAACCACAAACACAAGCATGAACAGCAGAATACAAGAGATGGAAGAGAGAATCTCAAGCACTGAAGAAACAATAGAGGAAATAGATTGATCAGTAAAAGAAAACATTAAATCTAACAAAAGATTAACCCAAAATATCCAGGAAATATGAGACACCATGAAAAAGCCAAATGTAAGAATAATGGGTATAAAAGGAGGGGAAGAATTTCAACTCAAAAGCATAGAAAATATACTTAAAATCATAGAAGAAAACTTTCCCAACCTAAAGAAAGACATGCCTATGAAGATATAAGAAGGTTACAGAACACCAAATAGACTGGATCCAAAAAAAAAGTCCTATCGCCATATAATAATCAAGACACTAAACATACAAAGTAAAAAAAGAATATTAAGAGCTACAAAGGAAAAAAGGCCAAGGAACATATGAAGATAGACCTATCAGAATTGTACCTGACTTCTCAATGAAGTCAATGAAAGCCAGAAGGTCATGATCAAGCATTATGTAGACATTAAGAGACCACGAATGCCAGCCCAGACTACTATACCCAGCAAAACTTTCAATCACCAAAGAATGACAAAATAAGGTATTTTTATGACAAAACTAGATTTCACCAATACCTAGCCACAAACCCAGCCCTACACAAAATAATAAAAGGAAAACTCTAACCCAAGGAAGTTGGGTACACCAACAAAAGCACAGACAATTGATGGTTTCATAGCAGCAAATCCCAAAAAAGGGGAAAATGTAAAAATTAACATCACCAACAATGAAAACTAAAGCTAAAGGAGATAGCAATTACCGGTCATTAGTATCCCTTAATGTAAATGGACTCAACTCACCCATAAAAAGACACAGGCTAACAGATTAGATACAAAAACAGAATCCATCCTTCTTCTGCATACAAGAAACACATCTCAACCTCAAAGACAGACATGGTCTCCGAGTAAAGGGTTGGGGGAAAAAATAAACCAATCAAATGGACCTAAGAAACAATCAGATGTAGCTATCCTAATACCTAACAAAATAGACTTCAAGCTAAAATCAGTCAAAAGAAACAAAGAAGGTCACTTCATATTAATCACAGGAAAAATCCATCAAGAGGAAATCTCAATACTGAACATTTATGCCCCAAATACAAGGACACACTCATATGTAAAAAATATACTTCTAAAGCTTAAATCATACATTAAACCCCAAACACTAATAATGGGAGACTTCAACACTCCCCTCTCACTACTGGACAGGTCAGTCAGACAAAAAATGAACAGAGAAATAAGAGAACTAACAGATATATGACTCAAATGGACTTAACAGATATCTATAGACTAATCCATCCAAACATGAAAGAATATACCTTCTTCTCAGCACCTCATGGAACCTTCTCAAAATTGATCACATACTCAGTAACGAAACAAAAAAAAATGGAATAACCCAATGTACATTCTCAGATCACCATTATTTAAAACTAGAAGTCAATGGCAATGCTAATTCCAGAAAACCCACAAACAATTAGAAATTAAACAATGCTCACCCGAATCATCAATGAATGGGTCATGGAAGAAATAAACGGAGAAATTAAAGACTTCCTAAAATTCAATGAAAATGACCACACAACATACCCAAATTTATGGGACACAATGAAAGTAGGATTAAGAGGAAAGTTCATAGCACTGGATACCTACATAAAGAAGCTGGAAAAATACCACACTAGTGAATTAACAGAACATTTGAAAACTTTAGAACAAAAAGAAGCAAACTCACCTAAGAGAACTAGACAGCAGGAAATAACCAAATTGAGAGCTGAAATCAACAAAATAGAAAGAAACAATACAACGAATTAATGAGACAAAGAGTTGGTTCTTTGAGAAAATCAGCAAAATAGATATACTTTTATCCAAACTAAGCAAAAGGCAGAGAGATAATATCCAAATTAACAAAATCAGAAACAAAAAGGGGGATATAACAACAGACATGGAGAAAATACAGAGAATCATCAGGTCATATTTCAAAAACCTGTACTCAACAAAATTGGAAAACTTAAAAACAATGGACAACTTTCTGGTTAAATATTACTTACCAAAATTAAATCAAGACCAGATAAGCAAATTGAACAGACCTATAACTGCTGAAGAAATAGAAACAGTCATCAAAAGTCTCCCAACAACAACAACAACAAAAAAGCCCAGGACCAGATGGTTTCAGCTCAGAATTCTACAAGACTTTCAAAGAAGAACTCATACCAATACTCTTCAAATTATTCTACACAGTAGAATGAGAAGGAACACTGCCAAACTCTTTTTATGAGGGTACAATTACCATGATACCCAAACCACAGAAATACATGATTAAGAAAGAGAATTACAGACCAATCTCACTCATGAACATCGATGCAAAAATACTAAATAGAATACTGGGAAATCGAATCCAAGAACACATCAGAACCATCATCCACCACAATCAAGTCAGCTTCATCCCACAGATGCAGGGATGGTTCAACATACAAAAATCTGTCAATGTAATCCACCATATAAACAAGCTAAAAAATAAAAACCACATGATCATCTCATTAGATGCGGAAAAAGCTTTTGACAAAATACAACATCCCTTCATGATAAAGGTCTTGGAGAGAGCAGGGATACAGGAACATACCTAAACATAATTAAGGCAATATACAGCAAGCCAACAGCCAACATCAAACTAAATGAAGAGAAATTCCCAGTGATTCCACTGAAATCAGGAACAAGACATGGTTTTCTACTCTCTCTGTATCTATTCAATATAGTTTTTGAGGTTCTAGCTAGAGCAATAAGACACCAAAAGGAGATCAAGGGGATACAAATCAGAAAAGAAGAATTCAAACTCTCCCTGTTCACTGATTATATGATAGTTTACATAACTGATCCCAAAAATTCTACCAAAAAAACTTCTACAACTCATAAACACTTTCAGTAATGTAGCAGGATACAAGATTAACTCCAAAAAAGTCAGTAGCCCTCCTGTACACAGATGATAAAAGAGCTACGAAAGAAATCAAAGAAACAACACCCCTCACAATAGCCACAAATAGCATAAAATATCATGGAGTAACTCTAACCAAACAAGTGGAAGACTTGTATGACAAGAACTTTAAACCTTTAAAGAAAGAAATTGAAGAAGACACAAGAAAGTAGAAAGATCTCCCACATCTTGGGTAGGCAGAATTCACATAGTAAAAATAGCAATCTTACCAAAAGCAATCTACACCCACATTCCCAAATATTGTTTATAAATGTTCTTTTACATTTAAAGAGGGATATGATATAGATATGAATAATTTACATTAGTATGGATCTTGGTTTATTGATGCAAATTAAGGTCAATCTTGTTATATGTATATTTCTGCTCTTGACTAAGGTATTATGATTGTGTAGTTCATTTGTGCCACACCAACCCAGTGTTGTCTGTGTGACATGACATACGTCATTATGCCGGACGAGGTCATTATGCCGGACGAGAGCTACATGTCATATGGGACTAGGCTTCCTGGAGGTCAATGGTAGATGGCCCAGTATTGGCCGCCTTTGAGGCATAGACGGGTTTCTTGATTAGCTGGCTATGCAGGATATGAGCTTCGCACAATCTCTTTTATAATAATGATATTCTTTATATCTACAAGACAAGGATTATCTCTTTAGGAACAGCTCTGGGATAGGGAAGCACAGTATGGGAATATATAAGACTACAGTAGAACCCTTGCCATACATGGGGGTGTATGATGAGAAAGGGAATAGATGGCTTAATGTTGATGGACAAAGAGTGTTATATTATGAATATTTGAATTTTATGGATAGGCTTGCTAGATCCTGACCCCCATGGTGTCTGCTGCAGAAGAAGGTAGAAAAAAGTATATTTTGGCTGGTGCAGAGAGCTGTCAGGCATATTTGGTCACTAGATGAGATAAAGAAAGGGTTAGAGGGCTGGAGAGATGGCTCAGTGGTTAAGAGCATTGCCTGCTCTTCCTAAGGTCCTGAGTTCAATTTCTGGCAACCACTTGGTGGCTCACAACAACCTGTAATGAACTCTGGTGCCCTCTTCTGGCCTGCAAACATACACACAGACAGAATATTGTATATATAATAAATAAATAAATATTAAAAAAAGAAGAAAGAAAGGGTTAGAAAGAGGAGCTTGGGGAGGGTCATGAAAGTGATAATGAAACAGAAACTTTCTATTCTTAGATAAGATGAAACCACTTGTCTGATGTTTAAGTTCTCAGGGACAAGAGTTCCTCTTCAAAGGATATTTTATGTCTAACACCTGTTCCTGATAATATGCTTTTCTTAGAAATTGCTGATGTAACTAAAAGAAGCTTTCATACTGTGCCAACTGATGATACATGACTTTCTGAGTTGTTCCTTGTTTGAATACTATATAATGAAAACATGAATTCAGTAAAATTTCAGCAGATTCAAACCATGTCTGTCTGTCATCACTGACCTTGTGCCTTCCTCAGTACCAAGACCCTATTTCTCCCACAATCTAAGTGGCTCCACTGACCCGGTCCATGACACATTTAAAAATGTAATGTATAATTAAGAAATACAGGTTAATAGGTAATCATCTATAATAGTCAAGTTTATAGTCATGTTAGTTAGATTTTTCTAGATGTGCATAGATATATTTCAGATAGATAGGCAGTCTTCATATCTTTCAAAGACTACAGAATATGGCATTTAAAATGTTTTAGTAACTTAGGAATTTTCATTGACAATGAGACATGTCTGATCCTGGCAGAAGCAAGCTACTTTCTGAGGAAGATGGGCATCGAAAAGGCTCCTTATGGAGTTTGCTAGCCATTTGGGCAAGAAACTACTCTTGCCTGGACTGTTTCATTAGACAAGCAATACCCACAGAGAGATGACTGCTAAAGGTGAGATGGTCCTTCAGGGTTCCTGCTTCATAGAAGAGTCTGTGAGACATTCTGCAGCACACAAAAGAAAGTAACTTAAAATTGCCAATATGGGCAGAACTGTCTTTAAAATTTCCTGCTTTATGGAAAAATCTGCTGGATACTATGGGCCTGTAGGCTAACAATGGATGCCACAACAGTACAGAAGAAGAACTTTGGGTGACTGTACAGGCAGTGAGAGGTCCCTGTCAATTCTAGAGTTTTATAACTTGCTCACAATGCACTTCCTGTTTACTTAGGTAATATTATATCCTTCTGGAGTCTTTGATGGAGTTAAAGAATAGATAGTTATATTTATAATTTTCCTTTATTATAAGATAAAATAGATATAAATATTGTAACTGTAATACTTGCTAGAATTTTACTATGTTAAATCTTTCCTTTTTGTTTAAACAGAAAAGGGGAAATGGTGTAGGAGGTTCTTCTGTTTATGTATTGCTTTCAATGGTTAATGAATAAAGATACTGCTTTGGGCCTGATCGGGCACAACTTAGGCATAGAAGACAGAAATGGATTCTGGGAGGAAGGAAGCAGAGTGAGAGACATCACGAATATTCTGCCTGAGACGGACGCTGGTTAGAATCTTGCAGGTAAGCCACAGTCATATGGCAATATACAGATTAATAGAAATGGGTTAAATTAAGATGTAAGAATTAGCCAAGGGGGCTGGAGATATGGCTCGGTGGTTAAGAGTACTGGCTGCTCTTCCAGAGGTCCTGAGTTCAATTTCCAGCAACCACATGGTGGCTCACCGCCATCTGTAATGATATCTGGCGCCCTCTTCTGTCATGCGGGCATACACGGGGGCAGAATGTCATATAATAAATAAATAAATAAATAAATATTTTTAAAAATTAGCCAATAAGAAACTACAGCTAATGGGGCAAGCAGTGTTTTAATGAATACAGTTTCTGCTGTGGTTATTTATGGTGCATGCTAGCCAGGCAGCTGGAACAAACAAGGGACCCTCTCGTTGCAACATACTCACTCATAGGTGGTTTTTAAACATAAAGCAAAGAAAATCGGCCTACAAAGCACAATCCCTGAGAACTTAGACAACAATGAGAACTCTAAGAGAGACTAACATAGATCTTATCTACATGGGAAGAAGAAAAAGACAAGATCTCCTGAGTAAATTGAGAGCATGGGGACCTTGGGGGGGAGGTGGGTCGAAGGGGGGAGGGGAGATGCAGGGAGGGGAGCAGAGAAAAATGTAGACCTCAATAAAAATCAATAAGCAAAGAAAAAAAAAGAAAACTGGAAAAAAAAAGAAAACTGTACAAATGATATTTGGTGCTAAAAGCAAGGAAAATAAGGACTGCTGCAAATAACAGCCGACACCTAAAACCAAGAGAAGCTTAGGAGGGAACAAGAGAGGGATGGAGGAGACTAAACTACAGTGAAAAGAGAATTTAATTGGAAAACCAAACATTGTTGCTGGAGGTCCTTCCGCTCCTCCAGCCTATAGCTGCTGAGATACCAGCCCATTGTTATCTCATTTAAAAAAGCGGCTACTTCCCTTCTCGCTCTCTTTGCTTCCTGCTCTGTTTTCGGAGACTAGACTCCTTCCTGATTGCGCAGAGGGCTGTTGTCTGGGACGGTTATCTGTAAGTTTTTTCCCCTTTAAATAAATATCACCCTATTAATCATAATTCCAAACTGGTGTGGCATTGTTTGCGACTTACACCTTCACCTGGCGCCCAACGTTTGGTTTTAGGACCTCTCCTTCCCCCACTTAGCTGCCGGCCTCGAGTTCGGCTTGGCATGAGCCTTCCCTTCCTCAGCCACGGCCTGTGCCTTGTGGCCTGTGCCTTGTGCGTGGAGCCAGCAGTTTAATATAAATTATCACGCAGTGGCTTTTCTTGCTGCAGTTCTTTATATTTTCCCTTTAGACGCCTCAGATCGACTTCAAGTCCCCACACACCCTATCGTCTGCCTCTCCACGTGGATTTAAAATCCACAGGCCCGTGTAGTCTCTGCCTGCGTGGTTTGCTCTTTTCTGAGTTGTTTTTAAATCTCCCTTGCAAGCACAACTCTTAAGTGGCGCGAACCAGAGCACACAGTTGCCAGTTGCAGAAAGCTGCAACCCCTCAGAGTGACTCTGTCAAGTGGAGGCATAAGTGGCTTCCAGGTTGTTCTTCTCTACCCCTAGATTCTGGGTTTCTGGTTCTGTCTGTCGAATTGATTTAATTACATTTACTTTGTTGAGAAACTCGCATTTTCCGGTTTTCAACATCTACTAAGGCACTGAAACAGGACCCTGTTTTCATCGCGACCCAGCAACAGCACCACCTGCTGGGATATAGGTAATAAGGCAGTTTTCGTTTCTGATGCAAATTTTATTGCATTGTTTTCACTAATACAATGGATTAGTAAATTTATATTTACTAATACAATGGATTATGTCATATAAGGTTTATATGATTATGGGGATACCTTAATTTGCTTGTTACTAGGTTTCAGTTTTCTTTTCCATATTCTGTCATTAAGGAAGAATATGACACTCCTAAGAATGATAGAGTCTTTATGAACTAAAAATGAACAGAAGAATATGGCACTCCTAAGAATGATAGAATCTTTACGAACTAATAATGAACAGAAGAATATGGCACTCCTAAGAATGATAGAATCTTTACGAACTAATAATGAACAACTAATTGACAGGATTAAAATTATTGAAAATCAGAGGTTATCTGAACAAGTGGATACTATGACAGACAAAATTGACTCCATATCCAAGGGTACTAGAAAGTTACCTGAAAGGGTTCAAGCTGTTGAATTTGACGTTCAGACTTTATCACAAAGTTTTGATAAGGTAACAGACAGAATGTACCTCCAAGATGAGAATCTACATGATATACAAGAAAAGTTTAAGGAGGACATGTTATCATTGAAGGAAAAAAATTAAAGCTTTGGAATCACAGGTGTAGAATAAGGACCAAAAAATTGATACCTCAATGAAATCACTGGAAACATATACAGGTCAGGAGATTCAGGATTTAAGAGAGACAATGATAAAAAGATTTGAAAAGACTGGAGAAATTATTGAAGCTGATGAACAGAGTAAGGAGGCACAAGGACAGGATATAATGCCTCCACCAGCTATTAGAACTGGCTTACCCAGGATTCTAGCGACATACCCTATACTAATTCTGACAAAGCAGCAACTTCTAAAGGCTCAAAGGGAGTCAAAGAAGCTAGATGGACACCAATAGCAATGAATGATCTGAAAGAAATTAAGCAAGCTGTTGTTAATTTTGGCTTGCACTCTGCATATGTAAAGGAAATGATAAGGACTTGGGCTTCTAAGGCTAGAGCTAC
>NW_004949099.1:33926213-33938713 GCF_000317375.1 Microtus ochrogaster
GCTGAGATACCAGCCCATTGGGGCGTGGTCTCTCTCCCTTTAAAAAAGCGGCCACTTCCCTCTCCTCTCGCTCTTCACTTCCTGCTCCGCCAGCAACTAGACTCCCTTCCTGGTTGCGCAGAGGGCTGATGGTGATCTGTAAGGTTTTTCCCCTTTAAATAAATATCACCCTATTAATCATAATTCCAAACGGGTGTGGCATTGTTTGTAACTTACGCCTTCAAAACATGAAGACTGAGACTCCACAAAACTGGACTTTATCTAAAGAATAAAAGGTTGGCTTTACAATAACTATCAAACCATGTAATATGCCATTTTAATAGAACACAGGAAAAATACATAATCACCTCAATAGATTTTTAAAAAGTATGAAAATTTTTAACAGTTCCAGGATAAAAACAACTAACAATCTAAGACTAGAACTTCTTCAATTACAAAGGCAGACGAAATATGATAAAAGACTGAATGTTTTCCCTCGCAGACTGGAATGCCTGATTTCATCATTCTACCTCACACTGCAATAAAGATGACTGACAGAAACAGCAGGTTTGGAGGACAACCTTAGGAAGTCAGTTCTCTCCTTTCACCATGAGTCCTAAGGAGCAAACTCAGGTCTTCAGACTTGGAAGTAAGTGCCTTTCCCACCTGAGCATCTCCAGGACCCATGTACAATGCCTTAATATTAATCTGTGAGGATAAAGATATTTTAGCTATTTAAGGACCACCTATGCAGTTTCTGTTTTAGAATTCTAAGTCTAATATATCTCTGCTTGTTTTTGTTATTTTCTTAATTTCATGAAGTTACACAGATACAAATCGTTTTACTCAGTTTAGATCTTTTTATTTTTTATTTTATTTTTTTTGGTTTTTCGAGACACGGTTTCTTTGCGGCTTTGGAGCCTGTCCTGGAACTAGCTCTTGTAGACCAGGCTGGCCTCAAACTCACAGAGATCCACCTGCCTCTCTGCCTCCCGAGTTGTAGGATTAAAGGCATGCGCCACCACCGCCCGGCCCTCAGTTTAGATCTTATCTGTTACTTTTGTCTTGGCATCTTTCGATAAAGTGTATGAACATAATTTATCAAGCATTCATCCTAAGATCTGTAACTGTAATCTTTTCTTGACACATGGTCACATGATATTTCTTACTTGGCACCATTGGTAGATTGTGTTAGTGGTCCTGATGTTATCTGGTCCCCTACAGGTATGGTGTCTAATATACCCACACTCCTACAATGGCCTAATGGTACACAGAAGACCTTTTTTTTTTTTTTTTTTTTTTTTTTTTCTTTTTTGGCTAAGCTATGTGAGTTGCCTTGAGAAATGAATTGTTAGCTGATGCAACAAAGGCTGAGACTAATTCGGGCCCTGCCAAATGAACACTCTTCAATGTAACTGCTGATCTCAGTTATGTTCTCAAATGAGCCATGTTCCCATTAAGCTTTTTAAGACACCAATATAAATCTCTGAACTTGCACATTGTGGGAAAGTTTTAATTTTCTCTTTTTTTTTTTCAGGTTTCCCTTCTCCTATTGAACATGTTTTGCCAAGTGCAATTTTGCTTGGCATTGATCGTTTACTCTAAATATTAAAATTACTGGCAAAGTCAGTTATCATTTTAACTTAACTCTGCAGGACTAGTAGTTATGAACATGCAAGCATTCCCAATGCCATCCACTGGGTACCCTTCTTTCCTTCCCAGCTCATAGAAATACTTCTGGACTTGTGGACTACTTTTTTTTTTTTTAAAAAAAAAAAAAAAGCAGAGTTTGATGTGGGAGAATTGTCTGTATTCTGTCAATCATGTTTTAAATAAACACTGATTGGCCAGGCAGGAAATATAGGTGGGAAAACCAGACAGGAAGTAGAAATGATGTAATGAGAACAGGAGAATTCTGGGAAGGAGGAAACTGATTCCTCCCATTCCTGTCCAGACCACTGAAACAACAGAATGTGATCTGCCCCATTGAAAAAAGGTACTGAGCCACATGGCTAATAGATCAGAAAAGGGTTAATCAAGATGTGAGAGTTAGCCAGTGAGAGGCTAGAGCTAATGGGCCAATCAGCTTATAATTTATGGAGACCTAGGTGTGATTTTCATTGGGACTAAACAGTTGTGGGGTACCGGGTGGAACAAAAACAACAACAAACAAACAGGCCCCACTCATGTTAATTTTTGTTGTCTATTTGCCCTTCCTCCTTGGGTTGTTTTGGATTCTTTCTTTATTATAGTCAAATTAAAGCCCCAAATCAAAGTCTAACATCTTACCAAGTACACTTCTGGATCTCCTGCCTATCTATACTCTTATACCTTCTCTTGCTGACTCACAAAAATGCGTATTTTACTTACTCTCTTCAACTGTTTTTGTGGATGTTGTTTTCCTAGCATCTTGTCAATCATGTTGAATGACAAGTTCTACTTGAATTCAAAACTTTTACTTCTTGAGTTTCCTGTGTTAGTAAAGTACAATTTTCTTAAATAATGCTTAATTTCTCACTGATTCAGTGCCAGATGTATTAGGTATTTCTGCCTCTGATCATACATATATCAAAGTGAGTCTAATTTTTTTCTTAGATTTATTTATTTAATATGTATGATTATTGTGTCTGCATGTCTGAATGTGTACCATGTGTATGCCTGGTGCCAAGAAGAGGTAAGAAATGGGCATTATGACCCATCTGAATTTGGAGTATGAATGGCTGTGAGCCACCTTCTGGGTGCTGATAACCAAACCTGGATCCTCTATAAAAGCAGTAGATGCCTTTAATCCCAGCACTCGGGAGGCAGAGGCAGGCGGATCTCTGTGAGTTCGAGACCAGCCTGGTCTACAAGAGCTAGTTCCAGGACAGGCTCCAAAACCACAGAGAAACCCTGTCTTCGAAAAAACCAAAAAAGAAAAAAAAAGCAGCAGATGCTCTCAAATGCTGAGCCATTACTTCAGTACCTCCAAATAAATTATAATGAATTTTTATACACAAAGCAAGAATAATATCCACAAACCATGATTTCCAGGTGGTTACTGATTTTCTCTCTGGCTACAGGTCAGAAAAACAATTTGAAGTCAATTTGAATTATTTGGTTTTCTGTTTCCTTTCTGCAAATGAAGAGAGCATATTCAGCTAGCAAACCTGGCTCTCTAGGACCTATCACACGATGGCTTTTGGACAATACGAGGTCACTATTACTGAAAAACAAAAGGATGACAGCTGAGGAAAAGAAGACACAAATCTTATGCTAAATAATTAAGAAATTCATGATCCTAGAGAAGCTAAATAAAAAGGTAAACCCAAAGAAAAACATATAGTTATCCTCCTGGATAATGGAAGGAGACAAGATTGCCAGACAAAAAATGGAAACTTGGGGGTGGGGTGGGATGGGGGTAAGGGGTGATGGGTAGAAAAAAGTGAGAAGGGGGGATGGGGAGACCTTGGGGGAATGGGACGGAGGGGAATAGAACACTAGAGCTGCTCCCTGTGTGAACACTCTGATGAAGTTAAATCATCAAAATATCAGAAGCTCCAGAACAAAGGAAATAAGGGTGCCAGTGTGACAACAGAGGGAAGAAGAGACAAAGAAGGGCCTTGGCCTGTGTTTTCACTTTTATCTAAAATGTTAACAGGAGGGTAACAAAGGTATCTAATTAGAGGAATGAGGAATTTAGAAATTTAATTATTAGAACGAGGGCAAGAAATTGCAGCAGAAAAGAGAGAGAAATGAAGGAAAGACTAATGGGTTGAGATAAAGCAAAAATCGATAGTGAACTACAATTGGAAGGAAGTGAAAAAGTGGTATGGCAGGAACACCATGTGAAGAGAGAGCGAGATGCTGTAGCGGGTGACGGTGGAAGTAGACTAGATTAAAACACGGGTAAGCAATAACACCCAAACAAAAATGAGAAGAATCTGAATGAATACATTGCAAAGTATTCTTTCAGCAGACTGGATTTTCATTACTTATATGTTTGTATGATTAAGTAGCTCCTATAATCTGGTTGCTTCAGCAACAAACAGGTTCACAAGGCACAAGCAAAATAAAAAGGTAATTTTCTGTACTTCTGGAACAAAGAAGGTTATAAATAACGTAAATACCAGGTCACAGCTTCTTTCTCAAATAGCACTGACAAAGGCATAACAACTATTATTTTTTTAATTAAAAACATACCCCCTTTGGTGAGAGACATTATATGGCATACATATGGAAGCCCAAGGTCTACCTGTAGGAGTTGATTCTCTCCTATCATGTAGACTCTGGGGACTGTATTCAGGTAAACAAATTGTGAGAAAAAGATCAGTCATTTCACTATCAAAAGTTTACTTTGTCAGAAGAAATAAAATGGAATTTAATGTCTGATGAATCAAGAAGAGAACTCCCAAGTATCAAGTGAGCACACACAGGGCTGCATGAAAACCCAACACACACACACACACACACACACACACACACACACACACACACACACCATAATAAATCTCAACATTTGAAGATAGCCTTTATAGGTTATCTCAGTGTGAGACATGAGTGGATGTTTGTGAAGGGAATGATTTCTTCCCTCTAAAAGAGGGGATTGGAGGAGTTAGGGAACTTACTAAATCACAGATATTAAAGAGAACAAGGAGTAAAATTCATACTGCTTGATTTTTGAACTAATACACTTTACACTTGCCTCTGGTGAATTTTTAACAGTTTATTAAAGAGAAAGAAATAATTATCAAACTATAATTTAGATTATAACACATATAAGAACTACCTAGTGGGTAGGACAAATTATACTGTTCACATTTCACTAGGAAAATACCTTCCATTAAAAATAGTCAGTATGATGTACCTAAAGACAACATCAGCTACACACAGAAGCCAGGGAGAAGCTGTCAGATTCCCTGGGCTCACTTATCCTTGTATCTCAGACAATTACTGCCATGATCAGTAACTGGGAGATAAGAGAATGATGTCTAAAATCTGAAGCACTCACTATAAACAGAGCATTATGTGTGATGCTGAAGGTCCCCCAAGTGTGATGCTGTCTACTATAGTAGGTCTCAAGCAGTGTAAACAAAAGTGTAACACGTCTACCATGAAAACATCAACAGGCTGTGGCACTTATCTCTAAGGGACAATTCTGGGATGTGCCAACCTTTGACTTTGGGTCCACTAAAAGTTAATATTACATTTGATTACAACTTTATAAAATATCAATGTAAAATTAAAACTCAAGACTAAGTTTGGAGGCAGAATCAATTCTTAAATGTCAAGACTATATAAGCAATTATTATTTTTAAACACACTTTTAAAAGAAAGCATAATAATGCAAAAAACATTCTAAATATATACTTTGAAAAATTTACGATTAGAAACCAACCAGATTTTTTGACAGTTTTGGTCCTACCATCTCGCACAGTTACTGACCGGGGCTTTAGAACTGTTGTAGCAGCTATCTACTGACCCCAACTGGCAAAGCTACAGAGAGTGTCAAAATGGCTAAACTTGACAATCTAAGTTTTATATTTCATGTGAAGATAAATAGTAAGAGCAGTAAAAAAATCAAAGATCAGGTGAAGGAATCTAAAGATTCACAGATTTATTTGTAATATATACAGTGAAAAAAGTCCATCACATTAAAAAGGTTATGTCACTGGCTTAAAGATGTTGAAATTCTATGTAATTTCTATTTCAATTTCTGTATTTTTCATAACAATTTGTTTCCATTTGACAATGTCCTCAATATTTCTACTGGGGAGTTTTATCCTTTAGTGTTACTAATACTATAATACTTAACAAACATGCTGCTTTAAAATGCTAATTAACCCAATTAAAAAATGGGGCACTGATCTGAACAGAGAATTCTCAACAGAAGAACTTCAAATGGCCAAAAGACACTTAAGGTCATGCTCAACCTCCTTAGCGATCAGGGAAATGCAAATCAAAACAACTTTGAGATATCATCTTACACCTGTCAGAATGGCTAAAATCAAAAACACCAATGATAGCCTTTGCTGGAGAGGCTGTGGAGGAAGGGGTACCCTCATCCATTGCTGGTGGGAATGCAATCTTGTACAACCACTTTGGAAAGCAGTGTGGTGGTTTCTCAGGAAATTCAGGATCAACCTACCCCTGGACCCAGCAATGCCACTCTTGGGAATATACCCAAGAGATGCCTGATCATATGACAAGGGCATTTGTTCAGCTATGTTCATAGCAGCATTATTTGTAATAGCCAGAACCTGGAAACAACTTAGATGTCCTTCAATGGAAGAATGGATGAAGAAAGTGTGGAATATATATACACATTAGAGTACTACTCAGCGGTAAAAAACAATGACTTCTCGAATTTTGCATACAAATGGATGGAAATAGAAAACACTATCCTTAGTGAGGTAACCCAGACCCAAAAAGATGAACATGGGATGTACTCACTCATAATTGGCTTCTAGCCATAAATAAAGGTCAGTGAGTCTATAATTTGATATCCTAAAGAAGCTAAATAAGAAGGTGAACCCAAAGAAAAACATATAGCTATCTTCCTGGTTATGGGAAGTAGACAAGATTGCCGGGCAAAAAATTGGGATCTTGGGGGTGGGGTGGGAGGGGGGTAAGGGTGAAATGGGGAGAGAAAAGTGAGAAGGGGAGGATGGGGGGAACTTGGGGAAACGGGATGACTGGGATAAAGGAAGGTTAGATATGGGAGCAGGGAAGCACATATCTTAATTAAGGGAGCCATCTTAGGGTTGGCAAGAGACATGGACCTAGAGGGGCTCCCAGGTGCCCAGGGCGATATCCCCAGTTAGTTCCTGGGGCAGCTGAGGATAGGGAACCTGAAATGACCCTATCCTATAGCCATACTGATGAATATCTTGCATATCACCATAGAACCTTTATCTGGCGATGGATGGAAATAGAGACAGAGACCCACACTGGAGCACCGGACTGAGCTCCCAATGTCCCAATGAGGAGCAGAAGGAGGGAGAACATGAGCAAAGAAGTCAGGACCACAAGGGGTGCACCCACCCACTGAGACAGTGGGGCTGATCTATTGGGAGCTCACCAAGCCCAGCTGGACTGTGACTGAAAAAGCATGGGATAAAACCAGACTCTCTGAATATGGCGGACAATGAGAGCTGCTGAGAAGCCAAGGACAATGGCACTGGGGTTTGATCCTACTGCATGACTGGCTTTGTGGGAGCCTAGCCAGTTTGGATGTTCACCTTCCTAGACCAGGATGGAGGAGGGAGGACTTTGGACTTTCCACAGGGCAGGGAACCCTGACTGCTCTTTGGACTGGTGGGGGAGGGGAGGGGAATGGGGGGAGGGGGAGAGGAATAGGAGGAGGGGAAGGGAAATGGGAGGTTGGGAGGAGGCGGAAATTTTTTTTCAAAAAAAATTATATTAAAAAAATAATAAAAAAGAACATGCTGCTGTCCTTTCACTTGTTAGTTTTCCTCCAGGTGGCTGGTAGTATTGCATCTTTTATTAATGATGTTATTGAAACTCTAAGATATATTTTTGTTGTTTAATATAAAAATAACTTTATAAATATGTTTTATAAATAAGTTTTATAGATAAGGTTACAAGATAACTTTATAAATGATTTTAAACAAAATGCAAAATAGTTTCAAATAAGTCATTTTACCTTATCAGAAGTTTATTTTGCTAAAAGAAAAATAAATGAACAAAAGAATGGAATTTTATTTCTTAGAATGCAGAAAAGGAGCTCCCAAGTATCATGTGAGTATGTACATGCATGTGCACAGGCTTGCATGCAGACTCACCCCCCCCCCACAGTGGCCATAATAAAGCTCAACATTTGAAGGGAGTCTTTTTGTTTACCCACAAATCTTAGGACAGTTACTAAATGTAGAGAAATAGTAGTCTAAATTAGTCCTGAGGTAACATTTAAGCTGTCTGACACGCTTACTGTAAGCATGTAGATCTCATACACTAGTACATGAAAATTACAAGAACTCTAAGGAAAGCTTTTAAAAATCATATTGAGGGCCGGGGAAACAGCAGGTGACGAAGTGATTGCCTTGCAAGCATGAAGAACTCAGTACTCTCTTGAGAACCCATGAAAAGACAGCTGGGCACCATGGCTAGGGACAGACACAGAGGTTAGCTGGGGCTCACCAGTCAACCAGCCTAGCCTAGCTAAACAGCTTCAGGTCGGTGACAGACCTAGTCTCCAATGCCGCTGGGGAGATGGTTCAGTCATTTAAGTGTTTCCCACGAAAGTGTGAGAACCTGAGTTTCATCTCCAGCACCCACAAAAAAAGCAAGGCATAGCAGTGCATGTCTGTAATTCCCATTCTGGGACAGACGGATTCCTGAGGCATGTTGGCCACACAGTCTTACTAAATGGGTGAGTTTCTGGCAAGAGACTTTGTCTCAAACAAATGAAATGGAAAGCCCGGAGAGAGGGCTTAAAAGTTAAAGAGTTCTTGTTCCCAGCACCCACATGACAGCTTAAACCATCCGTAACTTCAGTGCCAGAGGATCTGAACCTTCATCTGGCTTCTGCAGACACATGGTACACAGACATACACACATGTAGGCAAAACACCTACACACATTAACATAAATATTTTTAAATGAGGCGAAGAGTAACTGGGGAAGATGCCTAATGTTGATCTCTGGTCACAACAAACAGGCACAAATACACAAAAGCACAAAAGTGGATAGTACCCGAGGAAGCATACCCGAGGTGGTCTTCTGACCTGCATTCATATACATATGTGAATGCACATACACAAACACAAGAACATGCACACGTGCAAATACATATCCAAAACCGTATGCTTCAATTTATCCACCCTTTTACTTATACTTTTAAAAGTCTACAATAATATAAATGTTTTCAATTCTACTGGCATTTTTTCTCTAGCTGAGTTTATATTTTTAAATTGAAAATACTTTAGAAATTTCCACTAATAAATGCATTTCTTACAATATTTCTCAGATGTAAAAGAGAGGTCTGAGCAGACAGGCCTCTGCTATAGTAGTGCACACCTATTTAACAACTACTTTCAATGGGCCAGAAATCCTTGTCAAGTGCTGAATGGCTCTCGTGGCATTTGTTTT
This sequence comes from Microtus ochrogaster, assembly GCF_000317375.1. Lineage (NCBI taxonomy): Eukaryota > Metazoa > Chordata > Mammalia > Rodentia > Cricetidae > Microtus > Microtus ochrogaster. The sequence continues at coordinate 33,935,283 of NW_004949099.1, forward strand.
GAAGCCAGCTGTCACCATCAAACAGATGATGATACATTTCCACAAGACTCATTTCAGAGTCTAGTAAGTACCTAATCTAACTAGTAATCAAAAACAACTAGATTTTACTATAAGATAATGATTTTCATAGTTCTAAGACATGTTTGCATTAGTGATACTATCAGACCACTCAGCTATTCAGTTCAATAATTTGTCACTAGAGACATGAAACCCAGTTTAAGACCCAGAAGGAGCCAGGCAGTGATGGCACACGCCTTTAATCTCAGCACTCAGGAGGCAAAGGTAGGTGGATCTCTGTGAGTTCGAGGTCAGCGTGGTCCGTAAGAGCTAGTTCCAGAACAGGCTCCAAAGCTACAAAGAAACCCTGTCTCAGAAAACCAAAAAAGAGAGACTCAGAAGGGTAGGTACAGTCGTAGAAATATATCGATAACTATCTATAAATGATTAAATGGAGCTACAGGATAGTTCAGATAGTAAAAATACCTGCTGCCAAGTATGACGACCTGAATTCAATCCCCAAAACCCACCATGGTGGAGGGATTAAACTAACACCCACAACTTGCCCTATGACTGTCACAGGTATGCTATCATATATGGTCCTCCCTGTGGTAATATCTTGTTTGTACTCTAACAAATAAAGCTTTCCTGAAGACCAGAGGGCAGAACTAGCTAGCCACTAGTTAACCAGAGGTCTGGAGGTCTATACAGATAGACAGGAAGTGATATGGCTGGGAGGAGAGAGGGATATAAGGGGGAGAAGACAGGAGCTTACTCCCTTTCAGCTGAGGAGTTAGCAAGGTAAGAGCTGGCTGTGGCTTGCTCCTTTATCTTTCTGATTTTTCAGTATTTACCTGGATATCTGGTTCTGGGTTTTTATTATTAAGATCAATTAGAACTCATGCAACCCCCCCCACATAAATAAATAAATAGATAGATAGATAGATAGATAGATAGATAGATGTAAAGAATTCCTTAAAAGTTAAATGTAGCTTATATCATTTACAATAGAAAAGAAAGTAGTTTTACAAATATTATAAACCTATTTCTTTTTTTTTAAATATTTATTTATTTATTATGTATACAATGTTCTGTCTGTGTGTATGCCTGCAGGCCAGAAGAGGACACCAGACCTCATTACAGATGGTTGTGAGCCACCACGTGGTTGCTGGGAATTGAACTCAGGACCTTTGGAAGAGCAGGCAATGCTCTTAACTGCTGAGCCATCTCTCCAGCCCCTATAAACCTATTTCTAAGTCAGGAAAAGATAAGATAAATACTGAAGATCCCAATGTCAAAGTTGCCAAAAAAGGTCAGAAGTACAATTTAAAAGAAAATAAAATCAAATTACAAAAGATTCTCATATCAACGGGAAACTATATTATATGACATTATAATGCTCTGAATTTTCTGAATTTATACATGTTTGTACAAACCACTGACTGTTTCAGATGAGGACCAGTTGTTACCTGAGACTTTCATGCTAGCTTCCATTAGCTAAAATAGCAAGCAACGGGTAGCTAGAATTTTGTGCATTCATCCTCTGAGATACCTATTTTTCCACCCTTGAAGTCAGGAAAAAGGATAATTATTTCTATGTTTTATTTGTGTTTTACATATATAATCTTTTTTAAAAATATTTATTTATTATGTATACAATATTCTGTCTGTGTGTATGCCTGCAGGCCAGAAGAGGGTACCAGACCCCATTACAGATGGTTGTGAGCCACCATGGGGTTGCTGGGAATTGAACTCAGGACCTTTGGAAGAGCAGGCAATGCTCTTAACCACTGAGCCGTCTCTCCAGCCCTACATGTATAATCTTTTAAAATCAAGAACTAAATATAAATAAATAGGTAGTCTAGGTATTTAAATATACAACTGTAATTACTGCTCTGATGACAGTGTACTTAATAAATGCACCAGAAAATCAGCTAAAACAGAATAAAATATTGTAAAATACTACTTTGATAACTATTGCAAAAAAAATCATACGATTACTACTAACCCTAAGATGACTAGTTAGTAGAGGACTACAGTCCTTGAGTGTGCAGGCAGAGGTGAGAATAAAATTCCATCCATTCATTCATTAATGAAATAGAATTAAGTCACTAAAGTGTTCATTTAATGCTGCTGTTTACCCAGCAGGCTGCTGCTATCAAAGCCACAAAAGTCAGACCTGAAAGGCCATAGAAGTTATACAGAACTAATATACCTCCAGATCAGTGGTAAGAACAGGGACACTGCTTCAAGAGAAATCGCAGACTCTAAGAAATGGAACCATTTTGTACTCTTCTTTGAGAGGACCAGTGAGCACAGAGGCTCATTTTCTACCCAGATGTGTTGGTTCGGTGATGAAATAGCAGCATGAACAAAGCACTTATCTCAGGAATTGGCAGATCATTGGTAAATGTACCTTGTTGGAAGAGTAAGCTCTACAGTTGGTAAACCACATTTCAAGTAATGAATGGGTCACATGTTTAAGGAGTAAATAAAGTTTCCATTCATGGAGGTGGAATATGTCCTAAGTGAGGCCCACCCCACATTAGCTGGAAAGAAGTTGCAGGTGGAAGGTACTAACAGAGAGGAGGACAGGGGCTGGGAGGAATGTTCAGTCAGTCAAGTGGCTGCAGTGTGAGCATGAGGGTCTGCACTCCATCCCAGAGCTAGGTTAAAAACAAAGCTGGGAGGAATGGGTGGCACATGCTTATAACCCTAGCTAGGGAGTCAGACAGTTTGATTGCTAAGGTTCACTAATACTACCCTAATAAAATAGGTACTCCTAAGAAGAGATGACATTGTCGTCTCTTTAATCATTTAGTCATTAAATGACTATAAAGCTATTAAGGGACTCTATGAGGTACCTACTATAGTATATCTGCCTTGAACTGGGCACTTTTTTTTTTTTTTACCATCTTTCGCCTTAATTTCCAACAACAGCAGCTTCTCAGCAGGGGAGTTAGCCCATCAGTTTCCCACTACTACATCACTGAACTCTGTTTACCTGGTATCCGGTCTAGCTTTATGTCAAATGATACAAGCTGGGGTCATTTGGGAAGAGGGACCCTCAGTAGAAAAAGATGTCTGATTTGCCTGTAGGCAAGCCTGTAGTGGATTTTTTTTAAAATTTCTATTCATTTTGCATCTTTCTTTCTTCTTCCTTTCTTTCTTTCTTCCTTTCTTTCTTCCTTCCTTCCTTCCTTTTCTTTCTTTCTTTCTTTCTTTCTTTCTTTCTCTCTCTCTCTTTTCTTTCTTTCTTTCTTTCTTTCTTTCTTTCTTTCTTTCTTTCTTTCTTTCTTTCTTTCTTTCTTTCTTTCTTTCTGTGGATTTTCTTAATTACTGATTGATGTGGAAGTGCCCAGACTACTATGGGCGGTATCACCCTTGAGCAGGTGGTTCTGAGGATCTATAAGAAAGCACGTGGAGCAAGCCAA
>NW_004949099.1:33943713-33948191 GCF_000317375.1 Microtus ochrogaster
TAATTTTTTATTTTTGCCCTACCAAGTCCTGGGTACCCTTGCTTTGTCTCTACTTTTGCCATACAATGACACAGAGAGACTAAGGAAAAGAACAGGCTTGTGCCATTTCCTTCCAGGTTCTTTTAGGTTTTATTGTTTTATATGCTCTGTATTTTTTAGATTACAAGACTATTATGTGGTAAATTATAATGTGTCTTTTCTAACATGGGTGCCTAACAGACAGCTTTACAAAGAGAAACTTACCCTGAGAACTACAATGTCTGTCCCCCATCTAAACTGAGAAGTGTAATATGGATTTTTAAATTATAAGTTTGAGGGAAAGGTCAAAAAGATCACTAAAAGGGAACTGTGGAGCTTCCATGTATTATATTATCCTAAAACTTGATCTCTTATTAGGAGGGGAGTCCTTATTAAGTTTTTTAGGCTAATTGTCTCCATTTGCAGGCCTACCCAAACTAATTATAGGTATAAGCTTCCAAGCAGTTGATCATACTAAATCTAGCCAAATCTAGCCAGGAAGGATCTCAGGTAAGACAATGGTAAGGGTGGATACTTCTATTAGTTTTATCTTCCTCCATCACTGATGCTAAATGTCACTCACCCATGGTCCTATAAAATTTAAGGTATCTATTGTGATTATCAACGTGACTAAAACTGGAATCCTAAAACACAAGTAGTTGGACATGCCTGTAAAGGATTTTCTTGATTGACCATTTGAGTGGGAAAACCCACCTAAAGACTAGGCCACACCTTCATAAAGAAGGAAGCTTTGCTTTTTGCTTGCCTTACTCTCATGCAAGTTCATCAACCCTATTGTTGAGGCATTCCCTGTTGGTACCAGAACCTACTTCTTCAGGATTCTAATGTAGACTGAAGACCAGCTGAGATATCTGCTTCATGGACTGAACAACTCTGGACTCAAGAGACACCAGACCATAGCTTGCCTGTAAGCCACGCTAATCAATCCCATGAGTCTGTTACATCTTACTATAACCTGAGTCAGAAGTCACACATCATCTCTTCTGACTTCCTCTACTATTCACACAGCACAACCTTGGTACCAACCCTGACATGACTACATAAAGGCATGAATGCCAGAAACCGGAGGTGATTTGGAGCTCAACTAGAAAATGGTTACCACAGTATGAGGATGTACTTCTGGTATAACCTCAGGGTGCCCTCAAACTCTCAACCCTATGACCTCGGCTTCCTTTGTGTAGGGTGCTGGGATTCTAGTAATGGGCCATCATACCCAATTTAAAATTGCAAAAAGGTACTTTTAAATGTTCTTAGTACAAATAAGTAAGAATGTGAAAATATACATCACTCTACAACATATACATTGAGTAAATATCATATAATGCCACCTAAACAGAAACAATGATTATTTCTTTATTAAAAATAAAAATACAAAGAAAATATGTGGGCTATTATGGGGAGGTAATCAATTTATTACTGTTGTTTACCTATTTTGTGAGGCTGTGTGTAACCAGGTCCTAACATGTGCTAGGGAAGTATTCTACCATTGAGCTGAGGTACATTCCAACCATGGAGTTAGATATAAATAATTATTAGTATCAATAATTATTAAATTGGTAACCTAGCAGAATAAGAGAATGTGGAAAGAGTACCATGTGACATACACAAGAACTTAACAGCTATTTGAGAATATGAAAGAACATGTTTTTACCATCCTTTAATACTTAGAAACTCTTAAAAATGACAGTAGTATCTGCAGTTTAACTTCAATTGGTATTACTTATTCATCAGAACAATATCATATGTATTTACTCATAAGTGGCTTTTAGACATAAAGCAAAGAAAAAACAGCCTACAATTCACAATCCCAGAGAACCTAGACAACAAAGAGGGCTCTAAGAGAGATGTACATGAATCTAATCTACATGGGAAGTAGAAAAAAACAAGATCTCCTGAGTAAACTGGGAGCATGGGGATCATGGGAGAGGGTAGAAAGGAAGGGGAGAGAAAGGAAGGAGAGTGGAGAAAAATAAATAGCTCAATAAAAAATTCTTTTAAAAATAGGAGTGTTAGATCCTTTAGTAATTTCCTTTCACAACTCAGTAATGCTGATCCCTCTAGAGTCTAGACTTTATTTCCTGATGCTATGCTGAAGCCCTGGCAAGCAGCAGGAAAAGAGATATTCCAAAGAGGTACTTGTGCCCCCTTCCAAACTAATAAACTGTTACCTTTGTTTACAATTGCAATATGAACATGTTTGACAGGCATGTGAAACATTAGTTGAAACTGACCAACACAAAGATATAAAAGTTTCCCATTATAAAAAGAATGGACCAGGAAGCAATAATCCAGAATGAATCAGTTTTACATTCCACAGAAAACCCCAGGTTCCTTTCTATCAAAAATGGGAGAATCTTAGACATGATTTTCCTCCATTGGAGGCTTTCTTTTTCAATTATTTCAACAACCAAGAAAAAGGCAAGTTGTTACCCACATTTCCCAGCCTCCACTTTCCTCACTTCCCTGCCGCCAAGGCAGTCTCACAAATAAATTTATTTGTTCTAGCCTTTGTCTCCTTGACTTCTATAAACTGTGAGACAGCATGTGTGGTGGTTTGAGAAAAAAAAATGACCCCCATAGGGAGTGACACTATTTGGGAAGGATTAGGGGGTATGGCTTTGTTATAGGAGGTGTGGCCTTGTTGGAGAAAGTGTCACTGTGGGGGTGGGCTTTGAGGTCTCCTTTGCTTAAGCTATATTCAGTGTGACAGTTATTTCTGCGGCTGCCTGCAGATCAAGATGTAGAACTCTCCACTCCTCCTCCAGCACCATGTCTGCCTGCCATAGCCATAAAAAAAAATGGACTAAAAGCCGGGCGCTAGTGGCGCGCGCCTTTAATCTCAGCACTCGAATCTCTGTGAGTTCGAGACTAGCCTGGTCTACAGAGCTAGTTCCAGGACAGGCTCCAAAGCCACAGAGAAACCCTGTCTCGAAAAACCAAAAAAAGGACTAAAGCATTGACTCTTCCTCCTGCCACTTCATTATCTAACAACATATTTTCTGTCTGGTCTCTCTTGTTTATAGACCCTTCCCTTTTTAGTTTGGCAATTCTAAAAAGTACTTGATCACAAACAGGTATGAGACATTAAATCCACCTGTTCCTTTCAGAACAACAGGGCAAAAGTGCTACTATGATTTTCCCAGGACGTTCAAACTAACTCTTAGGGAAGTAGAACAACACAGCCTGTTTCTGGATTGGAGAGAAACATGCTGTCTATTGTGGCCAGGCAAGCAGAAATAAAGGGTGAGCATTCAGGGTCTTTAACTTCTCTCATGCTTTTACAAATGGAAAGGTATGTACCAGACACTGTGGAGGGACATGAAAGAGGTACTCCCATGAAGAGGCACATAATGGGGAGGGCATGAGAAAGCAACTCCATCAAGCAAACACAATACAGCCAGAAGAGAAGGCAAACATTTCTGGGAAGAGAAAATTTACTAACATAGGGAAAATAGCCGGAGGAGAAAAAAACAAAACATTATTTGGTACTCCAGTTTTTAATGTGTGATAATTACAGTAATTTAATTTGTAAATATTTGAAAAGAAAATGGGGAACATTGGACATTTCCAAGTTGGATATTTTTGCATCCTAAAGCAGAAGTCCTAAACAACTGATTTTAGAAAATAAATGTGCTGTCTATTTAAGTGAAATTTAGAAGTAGTTAAGAGAAGAAATGATAATATTGCTAACTTTCAAGAGATTAATAAGATAGTTTTACAAATTATTATCAGAACTGAAGAAAGATACTGAAAAATAGGAAATCAGAAATTCTGGTAGACTGTATTAAAACCGAAGATAATCCCAAAGGACCGAACTTTTCTCAACCCTCTGGTCCCATCTATCCGTCTCCATCTTTGCTCTCTCACCACAAGGGAAACTTCAGTTTCCCCTGCCTTTATTTCTTTTGAGTCACATTTTCCCCATCTACTTATCTCTAGATGTTGCCGATTGGAACAAATTTCTTAAGCAAAGTGAAATATTGTTATCGCTTCTTTTAACAGGAAGCTTTGAGGAAGAACTGATCCTGATATGATCTACACTTAACAAAAGCTGAATTAAAATGCAATTCTGAGGTTTCCTAAGTCATATCAGGATCCTTCTGATTTTGCTAAATTTTAGATGACCCTGTTCTGTTAACCTACAGACCAAGTTTTTCTGACTTTAGCCATTTAGAAATTTCATTTGTAAGATCTTCCTTCAATGTTGATCAATTCTTAAAACAAGAAAAGATGTAAGTCTAAGTCTGTACAAGCTTTACTACTGAGCTCTTTGTATTCCCTATGACAGTTATGTCCATTGTTCCTCTAATGCAGTCTAATGTAACTATGGTCTACCTGTCCAGGAACTCTAATATAACTATGTTCTATCCACCTGTGCACTCTAGTGTAACTATGTTCAATCTGTTCATAAACTCTAATGTAACTATGTTCTACCTGTC
>NW_004949099.1:33950181-33982776 GCF_000317375.1 Microtus ochrogaster
TCGGGATCAACCTACCCCTGGACCCAGCAATACCACTCTTGGAAATATACCCAAGAGAGGCCTTATCATACAACAAAAGTATATGCTCTACGATGTTCATAGTAGCATTGTTTGTAATAGCCAGAACCTGGAAACAACCTAGATGCCCTTCAAGGGAGGAATGGATGAAGAAAGTATGGAATGTATACATATTAGAGTACTACTCAGCAGTAAAAAACAATGACTTCTTGAATTTTGCATACAAATGGATGGAAATAGAAAACACTATCCTGAGTGAGGTATTAACCCTTTTAACAGTTTGATTCAAACTGGTTGGTTACAAGTGCTCATGTAAACTTAATCAATTTTCTTCTAATTCCTGAGATGAGGCTGGAGAGATGGCTCAGCAGTTAAGACTAGGTTTTGATTTCCAGCACCCACATTGTATATGACAACCACGTACAACTCCAGTTCTGGGGAATCCAGTACCCTCTTCTGCTGCACAGACATACAGGTAGTCCAAAACACCTATACACATTAAATAATAAAAAAAAATTCACGAAACTTACATAAATCTTAGAACAGAAATGCTTCCGGAAATGTTAGAATGTTTTCTCTGTTATTACTGTCCATATTTAAGATGAAATATCCATATCATCTATGGTTACAAATATAGTTTCACTAAAATATGGCAATTTCACATAGCAATTATTATAACTAGAATTATTGTAATTGTACTAAACCACATCTTTTGACATATTCTACACCAAAAAAATTTACAATAAACATAGAAAAGAAATACTATTTTTTATTCTCACCATGTCCTTCCAACCCTAAGCAGAATTGTTGCAGAAAAAGTACTCAGTAATTGTTTATCAAAGACACCTAACAGCCTGCATGAGATGTGAATCATCAAATTTAAGTTAAACTATGGCTTAGAAAAAATGCTTCAGAACTGAACTGAAATGAAGCTAAATTCCTGCATAAGAAAAAGGGCGAGAGAAGGAGGGAGGGGGGAGGGAAGAAAGGAAGGAGAGAGGAAGGGAGGGAGAGAGGGAGAGAAGGAGGGAGGGAGGGAGGACAGATGGACAATAAAAAGCCAGAGACAGATATTGGGGGTCCACGCTGAAAATCAAAAAGGCAAAGTGGCCCGCTCTTACCTTTACCTCAAACTGAAATGAGTGAACCTGCCACCAAGAATCTCAGGATGAAACTGAGCATACGACCTGTCTCTTGCAGTTTTATATTCCTCTCTAGTGCTGGGATTAAGGGCATGCACCACCACCACCTGGCCTCTATGGCTAACCAGTGTTGCTGCTGAGATTAAAGATGTGTGTCACCCCTGCCTGGCCTGTATAGCTGACTAGTGTGGTTGCTGATCTGCAGGCCAGCTTTGTTTATTAAAAAAAATAACATACCAATAGGAAGGAAAGAAGGAGGGAAGGAAGGAAGGAGAAATGAAAGAACTTAACAGAACAACTAATAACATGAACATCACTTTTCTTTATTACTCAAGTCCTGTATTAGTGAATAGCAACTGAAATTGCAAAACAGTTCAAAGCGATGGGTAATATTTTTTAAAGATTTAAATATTCATTGTAGCAGCATTTCAATTATATTTTAATAAATAAAAACTTCCTGAAGATCTGAGAGTAAAACAGTCCCACTGTTTAGCCTTGCAGACCAGGTTATGGTAAAACACAACTTTAATGCTAGGCTGCCTCTCATCTCAGCGTCTTGGCAGTAGTAAACAATGTATATACTGATGTTCATCAGTACTCAATGTAGTTATATCCTGGAGATTCCACCAAAGTCAAGCATGTTGTGGTGTGTGAGGTGGGAAGCTTCTGTTTCCTGTTCTAAGATTGTCTTCTGCTTCCACTCTGCAGTGATCTCCTTTTCCTCTCCTGACAAAACCAGCCTCAAGTCACTCAGCTCCCAGCCTCATATTCATCTACTCTAGCTCACCTGTACACAGAATCCTAAAGGGTCAGCTCAAACCTCACATACTTCTGCTTATATTTTATCTAGAGATGGAATCACTGCTTCTTATGATGTGATTTTAAAGGTCATTTAAAAAATTAACTTCCAGAGTTCTCCAACTAAAACCTCCTATATCAAATTCTTTGATTGTGATCCCTCATGGGCTATTTCATGGACACTGTATCTGTTGAACATGGACGTGTTCTTTTCTCCAGGCAACTCCAATAGCCATCATCATCAGGCTCTCTCATCTTATTTACAACCATTTTATATTCAACTACCTGGGCCAGGAACCTAGGATTGAATGACTCTGCCTCTTAGTACTCAATCCTCAAATGCACACTGTGTTCTCTTTCCATATTGGCCTTCTATTACCCACTCTCCTTTCCATTATTATACTACAGGACCTACTAGAATGTAAGCTCCATGGAAGGAAGGATTTGTTCTGTCTTCTACCCTATTCCCATGTCTGTCACACAATACTAGTAAATATCTATAAAACAAACACTTTCATCATCACAACTTGTCTTCTTCCCGTCATTCCTTTTACCCCAATGCTATCAAAATACAAACCACATTCTGTTATCTTTTCATTGAAACCTGCTGTGGTCACTAAGTCCTTCACAGTCTGATCTATAGTTGCCCACTCTCTACCTTGTTTACTACATTCTAAACACACTTAGTTTAAACTTATTTCCTCTAGTCTTTGTCTCTTTCAGGCTCCTCTTTAATGTCTGGGTGATCTTTTTGAGGGGCACTTCCTAAATTTAGTGTCCAAGAGGCCAGTGAACTATCACAGTAGCCTGTTCATTTCTGTGCACTGCAGCCCTTGCTTCCTCCCCTGGTGCTGTAACCAAACACCCAACAAACGCAGCACAACAGAGAAACAGTTCATCCTGGTTCATAGCTCAAGGTACAGTATACCAGATAGGCAGTCATGGCAGCAGAAACCAAATAGCTGCTCAAGCTGCATCCACAATCAAAAAAACAGCAATACCTGCATTTCTCCATTTTATATCCCCTACCCAGAAAACAGTTCCTCCCACAATCAAATACAAGTGCTAAGGAAATAGGTCAATGAATATTTTAAGTTAAAAAAATTATTCTGAACTACTCAGGTTCAGTGGTAGTAAAAGAAATTCCCCTAAATGAATACTTTCCACCGATCAGATTCACATTTGGAAAAGAACTGTAGTTAAGAAGAGAAAATTGCAAAATGAAACTTTGTCAAATGTGATAAGGCATACTTTCAAAAGGTGGAATAAAGAGAAGCAAAAGAATGCCCACCAGAAAAACTCGTACATCTAGAATGGAGGTCGTGTAAATCCTAACACAGCTTCGGACATGAACTCCCCGCATCTCTACATCACTGCTCTGCGGCTATGAACTGTGAAGTGCACACTATGCCACACCTCAGAAGCACTTCTGCTGCCTTCACGAGGCTGTACATGGTTCAGCAAATGCTTGGTATACTCTAAGACCTATACCTTCTTTCTAAAGTATTGTGGCCTCGAGAAATAGGGCCAGCCAAAAGACATAGGAGACATGGCATTGGAGCTTCTGCGGAGTCAGTTAGGAAGCTGGGCATTACAATATTTCAGTGCTTCTGAACTGAATTCCCCAACTGCTTTAGGCCTAACATAAATACTAAGAAGCTAACTGGCATTTTTCACACTAAAACTGTTACTACTGTGATTAGGCCTAGTTAATTAATGTGAATAATTGGTCTCTTATTTCAATTCCAGAGGAGCTGGGTTTGATTCTCAGCACTCCCTTGGAAGCTCCCAACCATCTGTAACTCCAGTTACATGGAATAAGATGCCCTCTTTTGACCTCCACAGGCACCAGATGCAAATGCGGTGCACAGATAGCCATGTAGCCAAAATACCCGTACATATAAAAAAAATTAATTAAAAGGGTGGTGCACATCTTTCAAAAATTAAAAAGGGGGTGGGGTTGAAAAGATGGCTCAGTGATTAAGAAAACTGGCAGGTCTTCCAATGTATTGTGTTCAATTCCCAGCACCCACATGGTGGCTCATGGTTATATGTAACTCTAGTATCGGGGGATTTGATACCCTCTGAGAGGCACACAAAAGTGATACACACACATCTAGGCAAAAAAAAAAAAACCCTATATACATTAAGTAGTAACTATTAAGTTACTGTTATATAATAATAATTTTAAAACTTTAAAAGTAGGAGGAAAATACAAAGTAAGAGGAAGAAATAAAAAGTTCCACACACACTAAAATTACCAACATACTTCAATCCAATTGAATTGGCAGACAGTTGTACTGACAATCCTGAGGCTTTATTGTAACACACTCATTAAACTGAATTAAACTTACCAATTAAGTGTGATCAACTTGATGCAAGATGACTCTTCCTATGCTGAGGTATCCTCACATAGCTGTAGAATAAAACTTGCTTTTCTATTTAAAAGTCATTTCTTTTTTTGCTAACAGGTAGTCTAAGAGAAAGGCAGCAAGCAGGGTTAGAAAGAGAAGAAAGAGGAGAACACAGAGGAAGAACAAACAGCAGAAAACAGAGGATCAGATCCTGGCAATTACTCCTTCAGACTGGGGGCTCTACCTGCAGCTGCTGAGAGCTGTCGCTGAGACTGTCCTCCCTTCTCCGGGCTTCCTCCAGCATCTGTGCACTCTTCTTCTTCTCCACCTGCTCCTTGTGCTTCAGATTTGCTACCTTCTTATTCTGGTCTTTCACTTGCCTGGTGATGGAGAAATGAAGACAAAGCTTTCATGTATGGATAGGGGTAACTGTTTATTTACATGCCTTGTGCGGCAAGGAGTATCTGGAAGGCAATGAAATGTTCCTCGTGCAAATTCTTTTCAACAATTCCATTTTTTTTCTATATACCAATATAAGCAACAAACTATACACAACAATGCTGCAGTTTTCCAATGAAAAGGTATCCTAATGCACACAATAAAATTGCAAAATAAAAGAAAGGCACAGCAAGGTGTGAAATGATAATTGATTCAAGCTTCATGCCTGAAACACATAAGTACTCTCTTGACATCAACGTAGTGAAATATTAGTTGGCTGATTAAGGTATGTTCTAGAAATTTTGCTTCACTCTTATCCTATCTTCTCATATCTACTGTATCAGGAAAATGAAAGTAAATTTTAAATGGCTAGGAACTTAGCAGAAGAAACAGAAGGAAACTCTTACCTCGTCCTCTGTATGTTACTCTGTCTCAACACACTATCATTCTGTCCTTCACCATGGCAGTCTAAATGTGTTCATTTCATTTATGTTTACAATGGCCTTCCTGTTGTCAGGGATGATGATTCATGCCTACAGTCTCAGTATCTGCACGGGTGAGGAAGGACTGCTGTGATTATAAGGCCAGCTGAAGCTCCACAGGAAGCAACAAATTGTGTCTTTAAAAACCCAGAACACCTGATTTTCGATAAAGGAGCTAAAAGTATACAATGGAAAAAAGAGAGCATCTTCAACAAATTGTGCTGGCAAAACTGGATGTCAATCTGTAGAAGAATGAAAATAGATCCATATCTATCAGCATGCACAAAACTCAAGTCCAAATGGATTAAAGACCTCAATATCAGTCCGAACACAATGAACCTGATAGAAGAGAAAGTGGGAAGTACTCTACAACACATGGGCACAGGAGACTGCTTCCTATGTATAACCCCAGCAGCAAAAACATTAAGGACCTCATTGAATAAATGGGACCTCCTGAGACTGAGAAGCTTCTGTAAAGCAAAGGACACTGTCACTAATACAAAAAGGCAACCTACTGACTGGGAGAAGATCTTCACCAACCCTGCAACTGACAAAGGCCTGATCTCCAAAATATATAGAGAACTCAAGAAACTAGACTTTAAAAGGCTAATTAACCCAATTAAAAAATGGGGCACTGAACTGAACAGAGAATTCTCAACAGAAGAACTTCAAATGGCCAAAAGACACTTAAGGTCATGCTCAACCTCCTTAGCGATCAGGGAAATGCAAATCAAAACAACTTTGAGATATCATCTTACACCTGTCAGAATGGCTAAAATCAAAAACTCCAATGATAGCCTTTGCTGGAGAGGCTGTGGAGGAAGGGGTACACTCATCCATTGCTGGTGGGAATGCAAACTTGTGCAACCACTTTGGAAAGCAGTGTGGCAGTTTCTCAGGAAATTCGGGATCAACCTACCCCTGGACCCAGCAATACCACTCTTGGGAATATACCCAAGAGATGCCCTATCATATGACAAGAGCATTTGTTCAACTATGTTCATAGCAGTATTATTTGTAATAGCCAGAACCTGGAAACAACCTAGATGCTCTTCAATGGAAGAATGGATGAAGAAAGTGTGGAATATATACACATTAGAGTACTACGCTGCGGTAAAAAACAATGACTTCTCGAATTTTGCATGCAGATGGATGGAAATAGAAAACACTATACTGAGTGAGGTAACCCAGACCCAAAGAGATGAACATGGGATGTACGCACTCATAATTGGTTTCTAGCCATAAATAAGGGTCACGGAGTCTACAATTGGTATACCTAAAGAATCTAAGTAAGAAGATGGACCCAAGGAAAAACATATAGTTATCCTCTTGGCTTTGGGAAGTAGACAAAATTGCCGGGGAGAAAATTGGGATCTTGGGGGTGAGGTGGGATGGGGGTAAGGGGAGAGGGGAAGAGAAAAGGGAGAAGGGGAAGATAGGGGGAACTTGGGGAAGAAGGATGATTGGTATAAAGGAAGGTTGGATAGGGGAGCACGGAAGCACAATTTTTAGTTAAGGGAGCCACCTTAGGGTTGGCAAGAGACTTGAACCTAGAGGGGCTCCCAGGAGCCCAAGGCGATGTCCCCAGTTAGTTCCCTGGGCAGCTGAGGATAGGGAACCTGTAATAAGCCTATCCTATAACAATACTGACGAATATCTTGCATATCACCATAGAACCTTCATCTGGTGATGGATGGAGATAGAGACAGAGACACACACTGGAGCACTGGACTGAGCTTCCAAGGTCCCAATGAGCAGCAGAAGGAGGGAGAACATGAGCAAGAAAGTCAGGACCACGAGGGGTGCACCCACCCACTGAGACAGTGGGGCTGATCTATTGGGAGCTCACCAAGACCAGCTGGACTGTGACTTAAAAAGCATGGGATAAAACCGGAAGCTCTGAACATGGCGAACAATGAGGGCTGATGAGAAGCCAAAGACGATGGAACGGGGTTTTTGATCCTACTTAATGTTCTGGCTTTGTGGGAGCCTAGCCAGTTTGGATGTTCACCTTCCTAGATATGGACAGACGGGGGAGGACCTTGGACTTTCCACAGGGCAGGGAACCCTGACTGTTCTTTGGACTAGAGAAGGAGGGGGAGGAGAGTGGGGGGAGTGGGAGAAGGGTGGGGGCAGGGGGAGGGAAATGGGAGGCTGGGAGGAGGCAGAAACTTTTTTTCCCTTTTTTTCAATAAAAAAAAGAAAGAAAAAATTTTTTTTAAAACTCTTTTCACTATCAAGAAAAAAATTAAGATTAGTTAAGGATATTGGACAATGGCACACACAGCCCTAGCCACATAAAGCCTGAAGTCTAAGAATCATGTGAGCCCGGGATTGTAAAACCAGTCCAAACAAGACACAAAAAAAATCCATTTTAAAGAAAGTGGGGTTTGTTGGTGGTGGTAAATGAGCAAAAGACTTAATATTTTACACAAGGAAAAGCAAATACCAACTTTTATATGGGAAAAGTGCTCAATAGACAAATAAATAATTATATCTATACATGAAAACATTCAACATTACAAGGAATTGCAAATCAAATCTAGAAAACAACACCTCTTATAACATATCCTTTCCTCTCCACCCCCCACTCTCTCTTGGTTTTCTGAGACAGGGTTTCTTTGTGTAGTCCTAGCTGTCCTGGAACTAGCTGTGTAGACCAGGTTGGCCTTGAACTCACAGAGATCTGCCTGCCTCTGCCTCCTGAGTGCTGGGGTTAAAGGTGTGTGCCCTCACCACTCAGCAACGAATCATCTCTTATAATGACTTTAATAAAAAAGAAACAGATAACAAATGTTGGTAAAGATGTGGACAAAAAAGAAACGTAGTAGAGTGAAATAACCATTATGAAACTATATGGCAGTTCTTCAGAAAGCTGAAATCAGTGCCACATGTTGTGGGACACACCTGAAATTCTATCACCCCAGAAACTGTGAAAGAAGAATGAATCACAGGTTTGAGACCAACTCGGCTCACATAGTGAATTACAGGTCAGTTTCTACTACATAGTAAGACCCTGTCTTACAAACAAACCCCTCCCTGGCAAAAACATATCAATATATCCTTTAAAAAATAACTGTGCATGTCTGCAGTCCCAGGCTAAGCTGAGAGGATCACAATTCAATGTCTGCCTGACTACAGCGAGTTCAAGGGCAGCAAGGTCAATTTAGAGAGACTCGGGTTTTTTTGTTTTTTTTTTTTTTTTTTTTTTTTAAAGTAGGCCCACCATGATCTCATGGGAGGAAAGAAGCTCCTAAGACTCCGCACTTTCGTGGAGTTATGAGTAGTAGTAGTTTCCTGAGGAAAAGGGAGTCAAGAAGAAATGGTGGATCAATGACTTTTCACATACTATATGCATAGATTCCTTTCACTTTGTATCTGAGAGCTATTCCAGATGGGGCTGGCAGTCAGTAATGTCTGCTGCAAGGCCTGGTTATTAGAAGCATTCTGACACACTAAGTAAGGAACCCACTTAAAACCACTAGATTGGCTTTTGGTTAAAAGCATATATTACAGGCTAAACATTTGATCCAATCAAAACCAACTCTACTTTTCAGCACTTTTAAAATTCATAATTATATCTTAAAGTAAAAAAAAAATTATTCCTTACAATACAGAACTAGGTCACAGTTTTGAATTTTATATCAGAAAAGAATTTAAAAATCCGTAGCTCATAATCAAGTATGCTCTATTCCCTATTTGTGTGTGATTTTAAAATACACATTTTGACTTTCAAAATGCTGAACATAACATTCAAATGACTGGCCTTCATTAGTTCCAAAAGCTTTAATAAAATTCTGGCAATACAGAGGACACACACATGATGGCATGCTCACACACAAGGAGAAATTTAAAGACAACAAGGCGTCTTTGCTTTTGTTTTTGAGCTTCTTTTTCTTCATTTTTCTAGACAAGTTACTTTTAGCCTCTTGTTACAGATGAGATAGCTGCCATCTTAAGTAGAATATGCTCCAAATTCTCCACGCAGTTCCCTATTTTCACTCTCAATATCCTTTCTTAGGTTTGTGGTTATTACTACTACATTCTAAAAACTAAGAGTAACCATTACCTGGCCTTCTCTCCATTGACTTTCCCTGCCTTCTCTTGTGTGTATGGCGAATGTGAGCAAGGATATATGCAGAGTATATCACAAAGTAACTTTAACAGAGGAGAGCTCAGTACGTTTCTTGCATCACCAAATACCATCTTTAGTTATTTTCTATAGTAAGTACATAAAAGAAAGATCATCAAAATGCATATTAGTAAAATAGAATGTAGTTCTTGAATGCATCTGTAGGAACAACACTAAAAATTCCCTTCCTCCTACTCTATCTGCACTTGCTTTCATAAGTCTTTCAATAAAGATAGCATGGGATTTCAACAGTTTGAGATTTGCATTTACAGGGCCGCAAAGAACTTTTCTCCTTTTATACTTACTGGCCAGTAATTCTTTCAGGAAAGTTTAATTAATTTACCCATTTACGGGACTAGTTTGGAGTACCTATACTTTTTAGTTATTTAGAGACGCTAAGAATTAACCTCTCCTAGCATCTCTGGCTGAGCTCTCCTTGGGTTGGCAGCAGTCTTCTCAGTCTGGAGATTGCCTCCTTTGCTTTGAGCTCTGTAATTTTGTCCAGCCCATTTCTCAGTTCTTGCTTTAGTTCACACACTCCCTTTGCCTTTCGAGAAAGTCCTGCCCATGCTCACATCTGGAACTGTTTCCCTACAATGCCTCTAGCAGTTTTGAAGTTTGCTTTGTTACATCAAGGTTTCTGATCTACTGTGAGTTGATTTTTGTGTACAGATCTAATTTCAATCTTCTACTTGTGGATATCCTGTTTTCCAGCACAATTTGTAAAGACGCTGTCTTTCCTACAATTTAGTTTTGCTCACTGTTAGCACCTTTGTGAGAACTTAGGTGGCTGCCAGTGGTTCTGTTTGGGTTCTCTCTTCCATGGAATCAAGTCAATTTGTTCACAGGAAATGAACCTTCTAATATATTGTTGAATTTGGTTTTATTAAGAATTTTTGCACGCATATTCATTAGGGAAATTGCTCCATAATTTTATTTTCTTAAAAAATATTTTTTATCAGTCAGGTGGTGGTGGCATAAGACTTTAATCCCAGCACTTGGAAGGCAGAGGCACAGCCTATCTCGAAAAATCAAAAGAAAAAACGGAAAAAAAAGAAACAATGTCTCAAGCCTGTAGAGGTGGTGTACATACAACTTTAATCCAAGTACTTGAGAGGCAGAGGCAGGTGAATCTCTGTGAGTTTGAGCTCAGTCTAGTCTACAGAGTGAGTGAGTTCCAGAATACCTAGGGCCGTTTACAGAGAGAACCCCTATTTTGAAAAACCAAAAAAAAAAAAAAAAAAACGAATAATGCTGGTATGAACATCGTTGAGCAAAAGCTCTTGTGGTATGTGTGCATCCTTAGGGAATATGCCCAAGAGTGGTATTGCTGGGTTCAATTTTCTGAGAAACCATCATACCATTAAAGGGCTATCGAGAAACACAGCACTAAGGAAATTCACAGGAATCCTCAAAGATGACCCCAGCTAAGACTCTAAGCAACAGTGGAGAGGATGCCTAAACTGGCCTTCCCCTGTAATCAGACTGATGACTACCTTAACTGTCATCATAGAGCCTTCAACCAGCAACTGATGGAAGCAGTGGGAGATCTACAGTGAAACACTGGGCCGAGCTACCTGAGACCAGCCCAAGAGAAGGAGTGATAATATGAGCAAAGGGGTCAAGACCATGTTGGTCATACCCACAGAAACAGATGACCTCAGTTAGTGAGAACTCATTGACTCTGGACTGATAGCAGCGAATCTGCATAGGATCAAATTAGACCCTCTGAATGTGGGGGACAGTTGTGAGGCTTGGACAGTCTGTGGGGCCACTGGCAGTGGAACCAGAATTTATCCCTAGTGCTTGAACTGGCATCTAGGATTACATTTGGGGGGGGGGGATACCTTGCTCAGTCTAGATATAGGAAAGAGGGCCTTGGCTTGCTTCGAAGTGAAAGTGTCAGACTTTCTTGACGCCCCATGGGAAGCCTTACCCTTTCTGAGGAGTGGATGGGGAGGTGAGGTAGGGGCAATGTGGAGAAAGTGAGAGTGGAAATGGGGATAGCTATGTAAAATGAAAAAAAAATCATTAAAAAATTCTTAATAAAAAATAAAAAAGAAATGAAGGAAGAAAGGAACAAACATGATTCCATTACAAAAAAATCATGATCAGAAAAAAGAGTTCAGATGGTATCAGTCAGTCCTAATGATAAGCAACAGCCAGTTATGGTGGCAGGTGATCAATGCAAAGAAAATTTACAGTTTATTAACATTTGTTCATTTCTAAGCCATCCTTAAAGAAAATAATATCTGATTAGGCCTAGTAGCAAACCTCTTTAATCCTAGTACCAAGAAAGTAGAGGCAGAGGAAGAGGAAGGCAGGTCTCCAAAAGTTCAAGGCCAGCCTATTCTACATAGTGAGTTCCAGGCCAGTCAGAGTAAAACTCTGTCTAAATTCAAAACAAATAAAAATAGAAAAATCATATATTTAGTCACACAACCTTTATAGTAGTCCAGAAGAGCAAACATGCCATCTTGGCTCACGTTTTACCAATAAAAAACTGGTAGTTACTAAGGTTAATAAGAATGTATTTAATTTATTTTGAACCATCTGTCATAAAAGATTGAGCCTTTTTTTAGTCTTTATTCTTTGTGCTCGGCTTTGAGTGAATTATATAATATTATATATAGTAACATCTATTTATGTAGTTATATAATCTGTGAGGTACTTATCAGTTTCTTTTACAAACTTTTGTCCAACAGGTGATGGCTCTTGACAATATCCGAGCAGTGATTACTGTATTTTCTGAAACTCTGCCCTCAGAACTTCAGCAAAGTATTTCCACCAATCAATAAGTTATCAATCAGTCCTACTGACTACCATGTCCTCTCCCTGGTAAGGAGCATGTAAATATCAGAAAACAGTCATAGTAGATAAAGTCCTAGTAGATGATCATAAGGGCAGCTGGAGGGAGACAGAGGTGGTATTAGCTTAGAAGATGCTCAGAGTAAGTATACTGCAGCCGAGTGACAATCAAGTGGGGGGAATGTGAACAGGAAATCTTATCATTAAATATAGGGTAGAACTAGACAGAGAACCCATTCAATCCTGTGGGTATTTGGGGGGGGGAGGTGAGACTCTATTATTACTTCAAACAGTATAAATTATAGATGTTTCAGTTTTATATACTCTGTTGGTTTAACTTTGGTAGGAATTGTACATACAGACTTTCCAATTTACTGTAATAAAGGTTTGCAAAGTATTCCCTAACAACACTCTAAGTTTCACAAGAATCTATCATGCTTATCTTCCACATACCTTTTAATTTTATAAATTTGAATTTTCTCTCTCTTCCCTCCATCTGCCTTTGCCTGCTGGGTCTACCCCAATTTTATTATTTTGTCCCAGCTATTAAGTATAAAGGTTATGTGTGTGTGTGTGTGTGTGTGTGTGTGTGTGTGTGTGTGTGCGCGCGCGCGCATGCGTGTGTTTGTGCATGTTTATGTGTGCACTGAAGACTTTAAGGTGAATCATGAGGTTATTTGTTTGAGATTTCTTGGGTTTGATTCTTTTACCTAGATTCTCATAGCTCTGACTCTCCCTCTTAGATTTGCTTTTGATCTATCCCAAAGGTTCTGTTTTTATTTTCACTTGAGTCTAGAAATTTTAAAATTCCCTCTCTGATTTCTTTAAAGACTTGGCAATCATTCAAAAGTGTATTACTTGAGGCTAGGGATACGGTCCATTCAGTAAAGTTCTTACTCTGAGAGCACAGGAAGCTAAGAGTCCCAGAATATATGTTAAAAACAAACAAAAGAAATTAAGACTAGGGGTGGTGGCAGGCCAGTTAGAGACTATGTCTCAATAGTTTTTATTCTTATTTTAAAGAAAAGAAAAAGTTGCCCAGAGCCTTAGTAATGCTAGTCACATCTACACACAGGCATACATATTACTTGTGTGTGTGCATCTAAAGTACGTGTATGAGAGAGAGAGAGAGAGAGAGAGAGAGAGAGAGAGAGAGAGAGAGAGAGATATCCCCTGGCGATTGTTTACATTTCTTAACACTTGGATTAAGGCCCCACACGTAGTATATCTTGAAGAGTGTCATGAAGAGTGTATATTCTCCAGCTGGAGGGTAGAATGTTTGTAGATATCTGTTAATTCCATGTGATCTATGATACAGTCTAAGTCTGAAATTACTTTTTTGTTTTTCTTTTCATTTGTTTGCCTAGACTTCTCTATTGTTGAGCAAGAAGCATTATCCTAATCTGGACCCAACTGTCTCTATATAAACTCAGTAAATAAAAATTATGCACTAAGTATTTATAATCATTCTATCATATTTGAATTTTTCCCTTATAAATAAGTGGTATCCTTCTTTATCCCTTCTAACTTAGGCTTGAAGTCTACTTTGTCTGATTTAAGAATGGCTACTTCTGCCTGTTTCCTACTTGCAACTGCTTGGTAGACATACAGCTTTCCATTCTTTGCCTTGTGCCTTGTATGTAATTTTACCAATAAGGTCTGTCCCTTGTGAACAGTGAACAGCTGGATCTTGAATTTTTTTTTTTTTTTGGTTTGGTAGTGGGAAGGAGAGTAAGACTTATTTTTATATCTATGGGTTTTCACATTCATTTATGCAGGTACACCACATATGTGTCAAGTGCATGCAGAGACCAGGAGAGATTATGAAGTGCTCTGGAACTGGAATTATGCAAGACTGTAAACCTCCACAAGGGTGGTGGGAATGGAACCTGAGTCCTCTCCAAGAGGAGTGAGAGCTCTTCACTGCTGAACCATCTCTCTGGTCCCTGGCTCTTGAGTTTTGATTCACTAGGTTGGTTTATTGTCTTTATTTGGGGAACTAGTAGCTCTTCATTGGTTGCTCTGCCTGCTTTCTTAGAGCATCCAGGACCACTACTAGCCCACGGGGAACAGGATCCACAATAAGCTGGGCCCTCCTGTATCAATCATCAATCAAGAAAATGTACCACATGTCAATGCAGTGGTGGCTTTTCCTCAACTGAGATTCCCTCTTCCCAAATGACAATAGCTTTTACGGAGTTGACATAAAAATAGCCAGCACAAGGGTTAAAGTAATGTTTGCTGTTTCTTTTTCCTGGATTTATCTTAGGTGATTACTGATTGACTTAGGTGGATATGTTTCTCTCCTAGTTCTTGTTTGCCTATCTATTCCTCTCATTAGATCTGTATGTCGCTAGATACTCTGTTACTGTGACCAGTTTTCTCCCCCATTCTCCCTCTTGTGCATACAATTCTTTTAAGTATCTTCTGTAGTGCTGGTTTTGTGATCATTAATTGTTTTTATTTCTGTTGATCTTGAAATATCTTTACTTCTCCAACAATTAAAAGGTATGTTTTTGGTAATTATTTTCAGAACTTAAAGTATGAGGACTCTATGCTTTCCTAGTTTTTAGGGTTTCTGCTGGGACCTCTGAGATTACTCCAACGAGTTTGCGTTTTACATGCATCTATGTTTTCTTTAGACGCTTTCAATACTTCCTCTGCTCTGTGGTTTTCACACATTATATGCCTCTATGGAAAACACGTTTTGTCCTTATGATGGTACACTTTACTCATGTTATTCTCATTAACCCTGAGAGTATAAATAGTATGGATCTGAATAACGTTGCCTATTGCATGAGACTTTAGTTTGCCTCATTTGATGGCTATGCTGTACCAGGTCCACCACCTCTAGAGTGAGACAGTACTTGAATTACATTCCGGGGGAAATCAGTAAACTAATGAGCTAGAATACTATTAGGACAAGGTAGAACTATTAAAGCTGAGCTTATTAATTAGGAAACGAGAAGAGATGAGCAAGGAGAAAGTACATTAAGAATGAGAGGAAAATGGATTGAGTTGCAATTATAAGAAACAGTAAAGAAAACAATAGCAAAAGAAAAAGAACTACCACAGTCTGGCATGGTGGTACATGCCTTTAATCTTGGCATTCAAGAGGCAGTGGTGGGCACATCTTTGTGAGTTTGAGATCAAACTGGTCTACACAATGAGTTCTAGGTCAATCAGGGCTGCACAGTGAAACCCTATCTTTAAACAAAGAAAAAAGAAAAAATAGAAAAGACTAAAACTTACAAATGCAATAGTAAAAATAAAAATAATATTAGTGTGCTGGCTAGCTTTATGTCAACTTGATGCCAGCTAAAGAGCTATCTGAAAGAAGTGAAACTCACCGGGCGGTGGTGGCGCTCGCCTTTAATCCCAGCACTTGGGAAACAGAGGCGGTTGGGAATTCTGTGAGTTTGAGGCCAACCTGGTCTACAGAGAGAGTTCCAGGACAGACTCCAAAGCTACACAGAGAAACCCTATCTTGTTTAAAAAAAAAAAAAGTGAGGTTCAAGTGAAAATGCCTACATAAGATTTGGCCTGTGGGACAATTTCTTAATTAGTCATTGATGGGAGAGGCGCTAGCCCATTATGGGTATTGCCATTCCTAGGCTGGTGGTCCTGAGTTCTATTAAGAAAAAAAGTAGGCTGAGAAAACCATGAACAAAACTAGTAAGCAGCACCTCTCCATGGCCTCTACATCATCTCCTGCCTGTTTGAGATCCTAAGTTGATTTCCTTCAATGATGAACAGTGATATATGGAAATATAAGTCAAATAAACCCCTTCCTCCCTAACTTGCTTTTTGATCATAGTGTTTCATCGCAGCAACAGAAACCCTAACTAAGACACTTATACTATCAGTCACTATTTCTTTCATGCTGCAATGATTGTGGTTTCTATGATCTGCTAAACTACTTTCTGCAGCTAACTCTGCAGGAGAGAAAATAGGTGCTTATTTCTCTAGCATACAACAGTTTAGATCAGAATGGGCTGGGTTACAGATTGTATTTCCAGCTAAATCGAATTCCTAAAACTCAGGGGACTACCCCTCAAGCTACTGACTGCTGTTGAGTTGGAGTCTCGCCATGGGGTACCATCTTACCACACTGCCCACCTTCCAGCTACAAACTTCAGTGTGCTGGCTAGTCAACCTTTGCATCTGCAGAGTTCAATGTGTAAGCTCTGAGGGACCTGTGCAAGCTTAAATCCCCTTACAACAGAATAGTCTCTGCTTACCAAGGCTTTATCCAGTGTCCAGAAATCTCCACCCCAAGAACATCTGCACCCACATCTGTATATCCAGGTTAGCATCTGTTCCTTATCATGTGCTTAGTCAGAGAAAAGAGAAGGGGAGGCTCTGGGATTTGGTAACAGTGGTGAATGTTCTAGTTTTCCTGCAGAGTGCTTTCAAGGAAGAGTCCTCCTCAGCACTTTCTTTCTCCACGTAGATCCTTCTACAGTGTCTGCTTCTCACACAGGAGCAGACTCATGTAGCATACTAGTTTTGAGGAGATTTATTATAAAGTTTTTTCTGCTTTCGTTTGCAGCAACAGCATGAGTCGGGGAAGTTCTCTCCCTTCCTTACCATTTCGTTCAATGCTGTCAGCTGTTAACTATTTCTTTCTCTGTAAATCTACAAGGTGTCTGGATTTCACCTGGCTTCTGAGTATCTAACGTTTGACTGTTGTCTGTTCTCATCTTTTCACACTCTCATGTTGCTCTGTAGTAAGGGATCCAGTATTTTCTTTCAGATTTATGAAGACACAGAACTCTGGTCTACATCCTCCATGTTCTAAGCCTTAGACTGCTTAGAATCTAAACTTCATTTATTTTCATGGAGGAGGTGGAAAAAGGTAGTTCACCAAAGACAAGAAAAAGACTCTGTAGGTCCAGCTGAAGATACCTTTTCTTTTTATGAGTTAGGCTTGGGAAAGGTTAATTTATCAAAATAAGATCTATTCAAAAATAGTACCTTAGATCTTCAACTTAAGCATTAAAATTTCAATGAGAAGAGACAGAAGTGTCTTTCTAATAAATCTTCTTCATTATCGCATAGTCCATGAAATGTGAAGCCTTCATGTATCAGTCACTGTAGATGAAATGCCATCTTCTACCCATATATAGTGACAGGCTGCAGTGCGCTGCAGCCAACACTGTGCAGCAATGTGCAGCACAATATGTGCTTGCATGAAATTAGTGTCCTGTGCCATCACGAGCCTCGTGGTATTAAGTATATATTAATCAATTAAATATATATATATACATATACATATATATGTATATACACATATACACTGGAAGCCCAATTTGTACTTTGTTAGTGACAGTATCAATCAACATGAATAGTGCAGTGCAGTAAAGAATCTGAAATGTATGGCAATGGTACAATAATAGACCAAATATAATTCCATTAAAAAGACCAAAGGAAGCAATAATAATAGTACCATCTGATGATCATTTCCTGTACACCTATGATACTTGGATTAACTCATTTAAATGCTACATTTGATAATCATCCCAATTTTATAAAGAAAAAACCTTCACATGAGAAACCTAGGAAAGTCAATCTGAAGCTACTTTTCAGTCTGGAGTTCATATAATATAGAGACAGAAAGATCAAGAATTTAAGACCAATATAAGTTTCCTATTTAAAGCCGGGCGGTGGTGGCGCACGCCTTTAATCCCAGCACTCGGGAGGCAGAGGCAGGCGGATCTCTGTGAGTTCGAGGCCAGCCTGGTCTACAAGAGCTAGTTCCAGGACAGGCTCCAAAACCATAGAGAAACCCTGTCTCAAAAAAACCAAAAAAAAAGTTTCCTATTTAAATCCTGTCTGGGGAAAACCATATTTAAAACATAAACCATACTTAAAACAAAACATTACAACTAAGTATTTGTCTGCCTGAATCTGGGGCAATCATGTTACAGGGGCCTAGATCGCCATGAGGATAATAATTTGTCCTGTTTAGTGCCAGCCATATGTATCAAGAGACGGGTGTTTTCATAAACAGAAACTACATATCATTTCACTGTTATAAGAGAATTGCTAGGTAAAACATACATGATATAAGCAAGTTCATAATTTTAACTCTACTGTAATTTTTACATTTCAATTTACAATGTTATTGTTCCTTTTACCCTGCTTAAGTTCTTAACCAAGACATCTCTAATAAAGTGCCAAAAACATTAAAGCAATTCTCCACCCTGTCCCCGAGGGCTCTTTTCATCATCAGTTCTTTCAGTGAAAACACGCTCAGTCTAAGTTTTGCATTCTGAATATTCTCTTTCAAAGCACAACAGTTTGCATTCACTGTCATTCCTGACATTCTGTGTTCTTAGAAACGGATTTCTAGGCATCATTTTCCTGGGATATATTGTATCATTTTAGTCCCTGTTAGGATGAGAGACAACGTTAGTAAATGAGCCTCAATCACATTGGTTTTAGGGCAAGCATACTGACCTTGAAGTGAGACTGAAGGAAACAGCAAATCCAGGAAGAAAACGTGAAAGAGAAAGTTAGAAAGAATTAATAAGGACAATAATAAAAAAAAAATACTAACATTCACGAACAGGGTAAGGCATAAAACACAGAATAAAGAGGACAGGGGCATACAGCTTCTTCACAGGTGCTAAAAACCAGAATTCCAGATCTCAACAGATAAATTTCCTATTAGAATTTAATACTATATTTGATGAAGTTTTTTTAAAATGTTTGTCCAAAATTGAGTCATGTAGTAGGGAAAAAAATTTCTTTCTTTTTTTTTTTTTACAGTTCTAAATTTATTTAAACTAGATTAACATATAGATGAACAAACGAATTTTCAGCCATCTTAAATGCTTGTCTCTTAGCTTTGATAGAGAGAGATTTGGTAGGGACTGGAGAGATGGCTCAGGGGTTAAGAACACTAGCTGCTTTTCCAGAGGACCCAAGGGAACAAATTTCTTAAAGACAAGGGGGAGGGTGTCGATTCTGTCATTTAAATAGCTAGAACTGACATTAGTGGGTGGTTTGGTGTTTGGGTTTTTTTTTTTAACATTCCTTTGTGTACTCATTTTGTATGTGTGCATGTGGGTACATATACACGTGCTACAGCATGCGTGTGGGAATCAGAAGACAGATCACAGGAGTCTACACTCTTCTCACTCAACCATGGACATTTCCAAGGATCAAACTCAGTCTTGGTGGCAAGCACCTTACCAGCTGAACCATCAAGCCCTCTAGCCAGTGCCGGCATTAGAGGCTTTACAGTTTCAGTCAGCTGAGGTAGTTTTATTTTTAAATAATTTATTTACTTTTATTTTGTGTGCATTAGTGTTTTGCCTGCATGTATGTCTGTGTAGGGTATTAGTTCCTGGAGCTGTCATGTGGGTGATAAGAATTGAACCCGGGTTCTCTGGAAGAGAAGTCAGTGCTCTTAACCACTGAGCCATCTCTCCAGTTTCCCGGATGAGTTTTTTACATTCCACCTTAAGTCTGGCTACTCCCTCAGCACCCTATCTCATAGAGGGGACCCAGTCATCCAAAAGACAAAGAACACAGACAGCTTCAGTTCCTCTTAGATTACAAATACCCTAGAAAAAAATTTGAAATAATTTTCTCAAAGTGAATATTTCCTTAAACATAACATTCCTCAATTTACATCCACTAAAATCCTTTAATAATATGATCTAACAGCAATAATGGACAAGAATAGATGTATTTAAAAAATTCATTTCCGTTGGGCAGTGGTGGCACACACGTTTAATCCCAGCACTTGCCTACAAAGTGTGTTCCAGGACAGCCAGGACTGATACAGAGAAAACCTGTCTCGAAAAATGAAAACAACAAAAAAATTTCCATTTCCAACACTATTTGGCTTTAAGACCTACAAAGTAGCCATGTATAATAGGCCTCCACCATACAAAGGTTCTATGAGTCATTACTGCCTTTTATAACAGGCAGGTTTCTCTTTCTGAAAATTAGTCAGTTTAACTATTGAAATAAGTACTGCTTCCTCAGCAGTTAAGATTTATAATTCCTAATTCCATCGTGATTGTTTTCATGACCTAATTTTTACTTTAAGAATCAAAAACACAGCATTTATCTCTCTCTGCCCCTAAATGCAGACACATTGGAACCAACTGCCTTCCATTCCCACCACAATGCCTTTCCCACCATGATGAATCACACTCTCAAACCAGGAGCCAAAATAAATCGTTCTTCCTTGAAATTGCTTCTTGTAAGAAATTTGGTTCCCACAACTAAGTAACTAACACAGTAAATTACTACCACGGAGTGGCACTGTTGATGTAATAAACTTGACCATGTGGTTCTTTGGCATTTGGAACTGATTTGCAAAAGAATTGTGGAGAAGTTTGAAG
The DNA here is from genome assembly GCF_000317375.1 of Microtus ochrogaster. Taxonomy (NCBI): domain Eukaryota; kingdom Metazoa; phylum Chordata; class Mammalia; order Rodentia; family Cricetidae; genus Microtus; species Microtus ochrogaster. The sequence continues at coordinate 33,970,717 of NW_004949099.1, forward strand.
CAGGATGGATGGGATGCTAAAGAAGCCCTAAAATGTAAAGCAAGATTAATGGTCCATTCTGGTAAGAGTTCGGAAGACCCAGGTGCCAATAGAAATGCAGACAGTAAAGGCCTGGTTCAAACAATTCCAGAGGAAATGAAAACTATCAGTAACTGGGCTAAGGTCCACTCAAATTCTGACAAAAATATTTCTTGTGTTCTGCCTGTGTTATACAAATTTAGGGTGAGTTTAAAAGTAATAGACTAAGCTGTTCGGCAGAAGAAATTTCAAGATCACATAACATACAGACTGACTGCTCTTTCTCAGATTTACAGTGAAACAGCAGAGCTATACAGAAATATATTTCTTAAATCTATTCACTGAGGCAGAGAAAGGAGCATGAGTTTAAAGTTACAGACAAAGTGAGAGTGGAGGAAGAAGGTGTGGTTATTAAAGTGATTAATTCAACTAAGGAAAAACCTTACACTTGAACAATAGGAAAAGTTCCTTGAGGACAAGACCTCATTTTCTAAGGCCCCAAGTGCTTGCAAATATGCATTCATTGAAAGGGAGGACTGAAATGAAACTGGAAATAAAGGAACTCAAAAACAGCTACCTAGCTAGGGAAATGGTTTCCCAGGTTCAGCCGCCAAAGAACAGAAGCATGACAGCAATGGATGAGCCACTCCTTGTCCTTGCAACAGAACACGGCAGTGCTGTCCATGTAGCTTGCAGACACACAAGAGTCAAATGTGGTAGTGTTGTAGAGGCTTACACTAAGATGCCAGAATGACACTGAAGCTTGACAGTACACAGTGGGTCGGACTGCCTGCAAAGGGACCTTGAAAAGCCAAAGCATGAAGCTACAAAGGCAGAAAGTGAGTTGGAATGGAGACGCCAGGATGTAGAAAATGCCAGAACTGTGAGACTTCGATTGAGGGAAAACTATAGGCAAAGAGCACATCCGACCTGAGAGAGAATCTAGTAGCACAGCTGTTGGAGTCCAAATGATTCCATCACAAGCCAGCAAACAAATGGAACTGTAACATTTGGTGTTTGCCCCAGTGGGTTTCAATATTACTTTGGTCCATCTTTACACGTGTTCAAGGGGCTTTACAGTTAGGAGTTCATATTTGTGTTTGTCTATGCGTGTGAGCATGTTGGGGCAGGAGGAAAACTGGCAGGAGCTGGGTCCCTCCCTCTACCATTAATGACCCTGGGGCTCAAACTCAGGTTGCCAGGCTTTGCAGCAGGTGCCTTTGCCCACTGAGCAAGCTTGCCACTTAAGACTAATGGCTTCTGAGCAATATTAGAAACACTGGGATTTCTGGTCATAAGTATAGATAAAGCAAAGGTATCTTGTCTTATGAGATATCCATAAGCCTTTGAAGAACAGGGTAGAATGTTAAAATTTGAAATGGTAAACTGACAAGAAGGTAGAAATGTGATGGTTACTCTATTGTCAGTGTGACTGGATTTACAGCCATGTTTGTGAGGACACTCTCAAACAGGTTTAGCTGAAAACTCTACCCACAGGCTAGAGCTGCAGACTGAATAAGAAGGAAAATGTAAGAAAAAAGAATGTTTTTAAAATGGAAAGAAAGCAAAGCATCAACACTCATTTCTAGCAGCTCCCTGACTGAAACTGCAAGGTGACCAACACTCTCAAAATTCCCTTGCTCCCTGCTATGGTGACAGTGTCCTCAAGCAGCGAGCCAAAATAAAGTCTTTCACACCTTAACAAAAAAGGAAAAGAAAAGTATCTCATTTCATTTTTTTAAATATTTAAAAAAAATTATCCTTACTGTACAAGTCTAATTCAGCATACACTTAGAAACAAAGTTTAAAAGTCATATAGAATTTTACAAACAAGGATATTTATCTCCATTATTAAAAAATAAAATAAAATAAAATAAAATAAAAGCAGAGAAATGAGCCAGGAGGATAAACCTTTAATACTGAGGCAGGACGATTAAGAGTGCAAAAGCTGTAGAGACCCAGACTCAAATAAAGGAGGTGGGGTGCTTGGGAAACGACTCCATGAGTACAGTGCGTCCTGCACAAGCACAGGGACCTGAGTGTGGAACAATAGCACTCGTGTAAAGGTAGGATGCTGACACATCTGCTACCCTACTGTCTGGGGACAGAGACGTGCAGATCACTGGCTAGCAGGCTTTTCTCAAACTGGGGAGCCCCAGGTTTAGTAAGAGCTTTCCTTGTCTCTGAAACATAAAGTCATCAACCAGGCAGTGGTAGCGAACACCTTTTATCCCAGGACTCGGGAGGCAGAAACACCATGTCTGCCTGCATACCACCATGCTTCCCATGTTGATAATAACTGAACATCTTAACTGTAAGCCAGTCCCAATGAAATGTTTTCCCTTATAAGAATTGCTGTAGTCATACTGTCTCCTCACAGGAACAGAGCAATGACTAAGACAACAGTCAGTTCTTTCAAAGAGCTTCACTATGAAGTACAGTTGAAAGTTGGGGCCACAGTATGCAAGAGATGGCTTCCATGCTAATTAGGGGAGGGCTCAAGCAGAGGAGCTGAAGCTGGGAGTTCATAGAAATGCTGAGTCTCAAAGATAATCTGGAGGCCACTGGAAAGAGTGATTGTCCAAACGGAAGGGACAGAGTCTTTCTACCACTGTGACCAAGAAGAAGGGGCAATAATCAGTAAAAGTTGTCAATTTGGAAAATAAACAAGGATCTTGGCTAATAATTTCTGTGCCTTCTGTTTTAAAGCAGGTGATAAGGGGAATGTAGAAACTGATGTTGGTATAGGAGATAACTAACTATGTCAGCAAAATGCTTGTCATGCAAGCATGGAAATCTGGTTTCAATCCCCAGAACTCAAAAAAAAAAAAAAAAACCAGTAAAGAAAAAAAGAAAGAAAAGTCAGACATATTTCACATGTTTGTAATCCCAGCACTGTAGTGGCAGTGACAGGAAGGTCCCTGAGACTCACTGACCAGTCAACCTAGCATAATCAGTGATTTCTAGACCAAGAAGTGACCTGGTTGCCCAAAAAGTATGGTGGATAGTGCCTGAGGAATGATACCTGAAGTTGGCCTCTGGTTTTCAAACATGTAAATGTGAATTCAGACTCAAATGTGTACGTTGTAGACATGCATAAACACGAACAATCTGGAGGTTGAAGAATTAAAGTGGGAAAGGGGATGATAATAATGGTGAGCCTTTTCATCATCACTCCCAAGGTAACACTATTGAAACTACAGACACAGACCAAACACAAAGAGCAGATTCAGACAGAAATGGCGTCAGAGACCTTGGCCAAATCTTGATAGCAGGCTCCTTCTGAATGAAGGAGGCTAATCTGTAAATTTGCCTGCATTCTGCTGACTGTAGAGCACACAAAGACTCCAGCTGACACAGTCAAGGGTGTACTAGCTCCTTGAGAAATTCCAAAGCAGTTGGCAGAATGACAGTTGGTGGGTTGGGTCAAAGGCTCCCACTACAGCAGAAAGACAGGTACAAAGGACTCTGAGCTGTGACCCAGCAGCAGAACAACCTAACTGCTAAAAAATTACTTAGAAGTAAGTCTTCTGAACAGAATTAAGCCTCAGTAGTTTTTTGTTGTTGTTGTTCATGTTTGAAGACAGGGTTTCTCTGTAACAGCCCTAGCTGTCCAGGAACTAGCTCTGTAGACTAGGCTTGCCTTGAACTCACAAACTTCTGCTTTTGCCTTTGTCTCCTGAGTGCTGGGATTAAAGGTATGCACCATCACTACCCACTCTCAGGGGTTTTTTTTTCCAACATACTATTTGTATTGATTATTTGAGAATTTCATATAATGCACCCTGATTACACTCACTTCCCAGTCCTCCTAGGTCCACCCTGTCATCCTTGCAATCCCTCCTCCACAAAAAAGGAAAAAAAAGAAATTATATATATGAAGTCTAATTTGTGTTGTCCATATACTCACTGGACCATGGTCAAATTCACAGTGATAAACCCTTAAAGAAGTTTAGATTTCAGTTTTCTTAACTAAAACAACACAAGAATAATTATGCCCAGTCCATAACTGTCAGTTTCTAGTAAAGAGCCTAGCACACAAGTGCTTACCTGACGCCTTCATATTCCCTTGTCCTCATCTACTCCTTTGGCCCTTCTTGATCATCACCCCCTTGGCCAGAGCCATCAACGAGTGTTGTGCCCATCAGCTCACTCTGGAGGCTCCCCCTCCTGCTGCTTGCACTTGAATAGTGGTAACACTCACAAAGTGCACATACACAGACTCTTAAATGGAAGAAAAGCTACAAATTTGAATAGCACAAAGTGGTAATCTTCAAAGAGGAAGGGAAATTAATATTTCGTGGGAACAGAGTTTCAGTATGAGAATATAAGATCACTTATTTAGATGAGTGGAGTTGACAGTTACGTAATTTTCAGTTTCTTGAAACAAGGTTTCTCTCTGTGTAACTGCTGTGGCTATCCATAGAACTGGCTCATGTAGACCAGGATGGCTTCAAACTCACTGAGATCCTCCTGCCTCAGCCACCCGAGAACTGGGATTAAAACCACCAACAGTTTCAACAACAGAATTTATACTAAGAATATTTTACCATAATAAAAACTTCAAAGCATATTGTTAGCTTAAATTATTGGTCACCATCATATAAAAGAGTATTATAAGATAAAGCTGTAAAAAGCATATTCCTATAGTTCTAGCCCTCCAGAGGCTGAGGCAGAACAACAGTGAATTCAAGGCTAGCCTGGGCTACACTGTGAGACCCTGTATAATTTCAAGATAAATATAAAGAGCTCAGAAAGATAACTATCTGGCATATGAGGGGCTGGGTTTGACCCCTAGTAAAGCACAAGCATATAAGCACACACACTTGCATGTGTGCACATGAGCAAGCATGTGTGTGCGTGCACACACACCCCCCCCCACAGGAGTGGAGTAGAGACAGAGAAAAAGATATACAAACACCTAAATTATCTTCCAAAGAACAAATGCACAGATGGTTCACCTAACCTACTAGCACAAAGCTCACATGGTACCAATGGTCTGCAAACTGTCACTGCTAACATTAAAATTATGGAGGCAGCTGTACCTCAAGCACTGCACAGAGAGCAGGGTGAACATAACTCATATGTGTTGTGAGCTTAGCAGTCAGAAATGCAAGAATGTGTTATTTTCTTCTTAGTACTGGGAAATTTCCTGGCAAAGGGACAAAGTATAAAGATTTCCATAATAAACCTGAAAAGAACAGACACAATGGAAATTTTTTATGTTATTAGGTCCACATTATGTTGATAGACCATCCTGGATAATATGGGCTTATAAATGATGGGTTTACAGCCCCGAGCACTCCATAATCTAGCAAGAAAATGAGACACTACATTTTAACTTTTATATAGCAGGACTGATTAGTGGCCAGAGACCTAGGCTGAACTGGAGAGATAAGAACTGCATTATGGGAAAGCAATGAGTGCTTGTGGAAAGGAGTTCAACTGGCAAGAGTGTGAGAGATGCTAACTGATCTACAACCTGAGCAGGTGCTGGGCTTCATGAATGTGGTTAGACTGTTCACAACTTCTTCTCACTTTCTGATCCCAACTTCTGTTGTTTTGCTTTCCTTCCTAGGGTGCTGTCAAGAGCTCTGATCTCTGTTCAATCAGTGTCCTAGAATCAGAAGATATGGAGTCTGCATTGATGATTGGAGTAATTCCTGTGCTGTACTCAATGGCGAGTGACAAATCTGGCTACTATACTGGGCGGAGACTGTGGTTAGGACTGATCTCAGTATACAGCATGGTGGTGTATATGGTCCGGCTGCCATGGTACCACCTCTACGATGATTTCAAATGCCATGAAAATATCGCCTACCCTTGTCTTACGGAATGTTTTGAACAGGTGTTTAGCATTCCCATTACAGAAATGTGGAACTACTGCTACTTCCTCTTCATACTCTTGTTCTTCCTCATGGAATACTTCATGGCTCAGATTCGGCATCATTACACCAAGGTAAAGGTTAAGACCACGCAGCAACCTGAGAACTCAGGGGAAGTGGAGAAGGGCTCCATGGAGGCAATCAGGAAGCAGAGCCCCTCCCAGAAGATAGACTTCCTGAACTTCCACAAGGAGAAGAAGCTCTTATATCTGTATCTGCTCCACTCCCTCCTGCAGGTCAGCATCCAAACTGTGCTTCTATGCCTGCTCACATTCAAACACCTGCCTATGATAAGACAAAACAACTTTTATTGTAGCACCAATGACTGCCCTGGCCCCTATCATTGTCTCATCTGGGAAGTCTCTGAGAAGTGGCTGTCCATCTACACCCTCAGCACCTTTTCTATCATAATCATCCTCCTCGGCACAGGCTCCTTTGTATGTGGTATCTACCATCACTTGCTGAGGGCCCGTTCACTTTCCAAGAGTTGGATTTCTTGACATTTATGAGAAACAACACTTTTCTTAAGTCTTTTCTACCCCATAACAGGTAGTTTTGGTTCCTCCAAATTTGTGGCGGGGGGGGGGGGGGGGAGCCTCCTCTTGCAGACCTTCTTTGGATTTTGATTTGAAAACAATAAAAGTTTGCTGTTCTCCCTTTTCTGTTCTGAGGCCAGCCTGGGATAAACTAATTCTGGAAGCAAAACCAAACCAAACAATGTCTAACAATTGACTATCAAGAATTAGTACACAATAACTCATTCCCTTCACACTGTCGCCTATAAGGTGATGTTCTCACCTTTACCTGAGGCCTAGAAAGACAGGTGGCTAGTGAAGAAAACCTACAGTCAGCAAGGGAAGTCAGTTTTAAACTTAGGTCTCTCAGTGGCCTAATGTACATTCCCCCGAAGTCATTCGCTGTGTGGCTGAGAAGCAGACCTTGTTTTTACTGTGAATTATACTAAAGAAAGGAGCAAGGAAAAAAGTGAAGGCATTGTGCCAGGAGGTAGGGATGTACTTCTAAGGTCACAGCTGTAAGTTCTTTCTGTCTAGTCAGAGACAAAAGATCTAGGAAGCTAAATCCTAGTAAGTGGTACATAAACTGAAAGTGACCATCGGGGAAAAGCACCGAGGTACAGGGAAAACAGGGCATGTTGGACAAAACTTCTCAACAATTTTCAAGTCATATTCCATAACACACAAGGCTGGCTCTACAGGGTGACCAATTCATATTCAATAAAGGGTCAGATCTGGAGAGTGGACTCAGTGCTAGAACTTCAGGAGACCACAGAGCAAATAGGAGGGGAAGACTAGAAGCAGGAGAATGGCAATAAAAAGACATTGGGCATGAGCTGGTGTGAAAAGTCAGACATGTTGACATGTCAACTTCACCCAAGGGTTTGTAGAAGGCTATGCTATGTTGTACAAAGCTGTCCTGTGGTAATTTTCTAACAATGATGAATGTATTAACTCAGCATGCTGGGCTCTTAATGTGAGCCAAGTACTGGAACATAGATAATGTTGATGACCCGAAGAAGCAAACATGAGAGCAGCGGTTCTCAACTTTCCTAATGCTGTGAACCTTTAGTACAGTTCCTCATGTTGTGGTGACCCACAACCATATGTACATGATAAGAACCAGAAATTAAGTGATTTGATGAAACTGTTAAAAAATATTCACAGGTCAAGAAATTCAGACTACAAAAGACAGTGATATCTAGACTTGAAATCATTGAAGAACTTGTCAGAACTGATAAGTAAGGAGATGAGGCACAAACAAAAGACAAAAATCACAAGTACCTCACAGACACAGAGATGACTTACCAAGAGTGTTAGCTACTTATCCTGTTACTATTTCTGAAAAACTAGCAAATAGTAAATACTCAAAAGGATATACAGAAAGCAAATGGGAAACTATATGTATAAAATATCTAAAAGATATTAAACAAGCAGTAGTATCTTATAACATGAATTCACCATATTGAGGCAATTGATAAAGACATGGGCTTCAAAAAATAAGGTTATACCACATGATTAGATTCAATTATTAGTCTCAGCTGTATCAGAAGATGGTTCACAGCTACAGGGGAAGAGTTATTGGAGAGAGAAAGCTAAGGTCCTTGAACATCAAGGTAGAGTCAGTGGTTCCGAAGCTTCTCAAGATCCAATTATTAGGGAGGGACCTTACACTGATCCAGATAGTCAAGCTATATACAATGAACACATCTTGCCCCTATGCCATACAGCAGCCTCAAATGCTTAGGGCAAGATTCAAGAACATGAAAAAGAATTGAATCATGTCCTAAGGTTATACAAGGCTCAAGAGAACCCTTTCTGACTTTTTGCAAAGATTAACTAAAACTATACCATTAGGGGTAGCATATCCAGAAGTTAGCAAGTACACGGAATCTGGCTTTTGAACATGCTAATGTAGAATGCAAAAAGATACTTGGGCCCCTAAAGGTCAGATTAGCAACAATGAACTAATGGATCCTACACACAGCCAAGGTTGAGTCCTTGAACTATAACACTGAGGCTTGGGAAGGAGAACTAATTTTCAAAGTTATGACGAGACATCAAAATACTAAATGTTTAAATTGTGGTAAAATAGGCCATCTGAAAAGTGATTGTAGACAGGGCTTTTCTAGATATAATGTTTCTTCTGGGAATGACCCAAACAGAAGCCCATACTTCTTCTGGATTATGCAAAACATGCAGCAGAGGCTGACATTGGAACAATGAATGTAGATCAAAATAGACAAACAAGGCAACCCATTGCCATAGGGAAAATTCCTTGGGAGGGCCTCACACAGACCCCCAGGTCAAAAGTGGTCCGGTCATTCCCAGTCACTGTAGAAAATACACCTTTTCAGGAAAATTAGAAAATTCAATGCCTGTTAAAAAAAAAACAAAAACAACAACAACAAAAAACAAAAACAAAAAAAAAATGCTGCTCTGGATGACAGACAAACCATGGATGATAAATCAAAAATTCTAATACAAAAATAGAAAACTTATATTTTGAAAGACTTCTATAAATGACAAAAGACCAAAGCAGAGAGTATGAATAAATAACACTATAATAGAAGGATTATTAGACACAGATGCAGATGTGACTATTGTTACTCAAGAATCTTGGCATCCGAATTGGCCACTTTAGGAGGTAGATATTCAATTCCTAATCATTGGAACCCAATCTCAGGTAAAGCAATGCACAAGATGAGTTGAATGTATAGGGCAAGAAGGACTGAGAGGAAGGCTGAGGCAATATGTGACTAATATAGCAGTGAATCTAGGGGGTCATGATATGTTACAACAATGGGATATCCAGATTAACATTCCCACAGTCTCAGAAATGGTACATATACCAACTCATGTTTCTGGGAAGGATATAAAGTACTACAACAAAAAAAAGTCACCAACCACTCAGGTTCTATAAAAACAACTGGCAAACCCTCAGAGGACCTTTATGGGTTAAGCAATGGTGTTTAATGACAGAGAAACTGCAGGCTTTAGAGCAGTTGGTACAGGAGCAACTAGATTCTAAGCATATTGAAGAATCAACCAGCCCTTGGAATTCTCCTCTATTATTGTTTAAAAACAATCTGAAAAATGGAGAATGGTAACAGATCTAAGAACTATAAATAAAGGTTATATAGCCAAAGGGCTCTCTACAGTCTAGAATTCCTCTGCTTTTTCTATTGCCTAAAGGATGGCCTCTTATAGTTATTGATTTAAAAGAGTGTTTCTTCAGTATATCTGTACAAGAAAAAGAGAAAAATTTGCCTGCACAGTGCCTCCTTATAATGACTCTCAGCCTGCTTAAAGATATATGTGTGGATATATGTGTGGATATATGTGTGGAAGGATCTCTTACACAGAATGTAAAGTAACCAATATTTTGCAAGTCACCAATTGAAAATGATAAACAATTTCCTAAATCTATAGTTTACCATTATATGAACAATATTTTACTATCTGATTTAAACATAGATACCTTAGAAAGAATGTTTGAAGAAGTAAAGAAAGCTTTGCCTTGTTGGGGATTAAAGATTGCGCCTGAAAAATTACAAAGAAGAAATTCTATCAATAATTTAGGTTATAAAATAGGTTTACAGAAAATTATACCACAAAATAGTGCAAATTAGGAGAGTTCAATTGCAGACTCTTAATGAATTTTCCAAAGATTGCTAGGAGACATTTCCAATCTACAGTCCACTATTGGGATAAAACCTGATGAGCTGATTAATTTAAACTAAGCCTAAGATGATGAAAAGGACTTAAATAGCCACAGGGAATTATCAGCTGAAGCTGAGAAAAAAATTCATTTTGACTGAAGAGAAATTACAGAAAGTACATGTGGATCCAAATCTTAACATCAGTCTGATCATATTACCTTCAAAACAATCCCCTACAGGAATTTTAATGCAAAAGGAAGATATTATCTTAAAATGATCTTTTAACTACATAAACTGAGTAAAAAATTAAAAACCTTTATGGAAAAGCTCTCTGAGATTATAAAAGGTAAACTGAGACTTAGTCAATTAACAAAAATAAACCTTGCAGAAATTGTAGCACAATTCACTAATGATGAAATTAACAAATTATGGGAAGAAAGGGAACCCTGGCAAAGAGCTTTTAGTAATTTCTTGGGAGAGATAAACAATAACTATTCCAAAAGCAGAGAAATCATTTATAAAGAGAACTAATTGGATTCTTCCTCATATGGTACACACCAATAACTGGAGCCCCTATACTCTATACTGATGCAAATAAATCAGGAAATAAAGGTTACAAATCAGAAAATTTAAGTAAAGTGAAACAAAGCCCTTATAATGAAACAAAGGCAGAATTAAATGGTATTCTCATGGTACTAAGGGATTTTAAAGAAGCTCTCAACATAGTTGCTGATTTGCAATATGCAGAAAGAATCGTTTTGCATATTGAAACTGCTGAATTTATATCAGATGATGTAAAATTGAAAATGGGCTGAAGGCCTCCGAATTTCATTTAAAACGTCATGTCAATAGCAAAGGTTAAAAAAAAATGACTTTTTCATCACATGGCAACAAACCAAGGAGATTATAAGATGTCCTACTTGTTTTTTATACAACCAAATACTACTACCTGCAGGAAGTAACCCAAAGAGTACTCAAAACAATGAAATCTGGCAGATTAGTATGTTGCATTTTGTAGGATTTGGAAAAACTAAAATATATACACCATAACATTGATGCCTATTCAGTATCAATGACAACTGCTTTGAGTTAGAAAAAGACTTATTCAGTAATCACACATTTATTACAAGTTATGGCCATCAGGGGTATACCTGTAAAAATAAAGACAGACAATGTTCCAGCATGTGTCTCTAAGACAATGAAGCAGGATTTTTGTTTTTTGCTTATTATAATACAAAGTATATTACAGGTGTACCACAAAATCCTATAGGTCAGACACTTATAGAAAGATCAAACTGAACTATAAGGGATATGTTAAATAAGCAGAAAGGAATGAGAAAGACCCTCCAAAAATAGACTGCATAATGCTTTATTAACCTTGAATTTTCTTAATGCTAATGATAAAGGAACAACAGCTGCAGAGAGACACTGAATGATATAAAAAAAACTTCTGAATTAAATCAGCCGGTGTACTTCAAGGATGTGTTGACCTCAGAATGGAAACCAGGAGATGTGCTACACTGGGGAAGGGGTTTCACTTTTGTTACCACAGGAGAAGAAAAGCTATGGACATCATCAAAAGTAATCAAGATTTGGTCTGAAAAGGAGAAACCTCTTGATAAGGAGAAATGACAGTTCATCCACAGAGGTGACAATCCTACAAGCTGTAAGGAAACAAGGGTTGGGTTCTGTTCTTGTCTTTGCAGGAAAACAGAAAATAATCTATCTTTGAGAAGTCAAGAGACCTTGGACATCTAGATGCCTAAAGAAGAAAAAGATAACTATTCAGAAAGAATCAGCAAGCAAAGAAAAATCTGACTTATGATACCAATATTCTCTGCAGGGTAAAATCTTACTCCCTAAACATGCATACCTCCTTACTTCTCAGTATAATGGTAGGCCCAACTCACTTAAAAATCAAAGCTGGCTTTGGAGTTGGACAGTGGCTCTCCTTTTATAAATCTTTTTTTTTTTTTTTTT
>NW_004949099.1:33982876-34036659 GCF_000317375.1 Microtus ochrogaster
GTAGACCAGGCTGGTCTCGAACTCACAGAGATCCGCCTGCCTCTGCCTCCCGAGTGCTGGGATTAAAGGCGTGCGCCACCACCGCCCAGCTTCCTTCTCTAAATCTAAGCATGTTGTTAAAAGAAAAATTCAGAGTTTCTCTATCATATCAAGAGAGTCACCTGGTATGGAAAAGAAGATAAAAATCTAGGGACTGAGATTATCAAGACTCTGCTTTCAAAAATTCTATTTCTCCCCTACCTATTTTTGCCTCTATGGTACCTTTCTTTGAATACATATCTATCAAAATTCAAACTTTCCATTTTGATATGAATAATGTTTAAGTTTTCCACAACAAACAATAGATTTCCCTACAGTAACCTCCAAAGTCTCCAGGACAAAGATGGGGCCCCACAACAATTCCACCTAGCTTATATGGTGCCATTCAGCTAATATCACCACTTAAAGATCAGTTTGGGATTACAAACTGCTCAGAATAATTTCAGAGTAGCTAGTTAGGATGGTCCGGCCTAACAGATTACTCTAGCCAGGACCTGAGACAAGAACTGAACTTTCCCATTAGGCACAGACTAGACAAAAAAATGATACAGCTGTTGTTCCTCTCCCAGGACTTGACAAATAATACAATTTTTTTTCCTTTCAGGATGCCCTAAAGATACCATCACCCCCAGACAGCAGTAAGTAAATTTAAGAATACAACACCCACATTCCTAAGAGTGGTTTGGGTCATTCAATGGACTATGGATATTTGTCACTGCTTTTAGAGGGGCTAGTTTCAAGTCATTATTGGTAATGATCAGGGAAAAAAAATCAAACAAAGGAAATTAGATTCAAGGTTCTTGTTTTGAAATGAAAAAAGGAGGCTATAGATATGATAGGATAAAAGGGTAGATTACTGAATCTATTCTGAAAAAAATGGAGAATATAGATATAAGATAAAAGGGCAATTATTGAATCTACTCTGAAAAGAAAAAAAGGATATAGATATAAGATAAAAGGGCAATTATTGAATCTACTCTGAAAAGAAAAAAAGGATATAGATATAAGATAAAAAGGTAGATTATTGAATCTACTTTTCAAAAACAACAACTGATTTTAAATATTTTTACATTGGATTAGACTTTTGTGTATTGTATACAAATTTTGCATATTGATATAAATTTGAGATTAATTTTGCTAGAACATACTGTACATGTATTTCAACTCTTGTTCAAGGTATTGTACCAATATAACTCATTTAACAATATAATTCAAATCTCTAGTCCTTGAAAATTATTATTACCAACTGTTTAGGATAATAAAAATACAGGGTTAGTAATTATTCATGTATTATAATAGAACTTGTAGTCACAATAGTCACAATTTTCAAGGTCAAACAACGATATATTTTAGATAGATCATCTTCAAACACTTCAGAGATCTACAGAACATGGCATTTAAGATGTTTTAGTAACATAAGTTCTTTTTTCTTTTATGACACTGAGACATGTTTGTTCTCCTTCAGAGAAGATACTGGACACTGAAGAGACTCCACATGGGATTTACTTTCTTTGTGGCAAAAGCTAGCTGCTGGACAAGAAAATGCCCTGCCTCAACTGCTGAAAGTATGCTGTCCTAATTTGACAAGCAGGACACAGAAGAAAGTGACTGCCAGACATTTTCAAGACAAGGAGGAACAGCCCTTCAGAATACCCAGCTTCACAGAAAAGTCCATCAGATATAGGCCTGTAGGCCAAAGATACATGCCCCAATGTGGCAGAGGAACTTTGGGTGGCTATCCAGACAGCCAGCTATTTCTGTCATTTTTCATTTTTTGGAAGTTGCTAGTTTGCACTTTCTGCTTACTCATTTAATATTATTTCCATATGTTGTCTAATATTTAATATTATTTCCATATTGGGTCTCTGAGGGAGTTGAAGATTATATAGCTATAGTTATAGTTTACCAGATGCAGAAAGCAAGTTATGATAGAAAGTTTTAGCTACACTGGCTGGACAGCAAGCGCCACTCTCAGTAACCTTTCTGTCTCCTTCTCCACAGTGCTAGAGTTCTAGGTACCCATATGGCTACACCTGATTTTTTTTCCTTACTGGGATTATGCTCAGGTCCTCAACCTTACCCACTGAGCCATCTCCTCGGCCCCAATAGAAGTAATTAAAACAGTATTGATATTATTTATTATTCCAAAGTGGTTGAGTAGAGAAAACCCCAATTACAGAATGACACCATATGGTTTCTACTTCTAGGCATTTCAGTTCTAATTTTTGCTTTTGTTAGGTTTATTGTTTTGTTTGGTGGTTAGTCATTTGGAGTTTTGTTTGTTTAGGAGGTCTTTGGAGACTATGTTTTTTATGTAGACGAGACAGGCCTAGAACTCTCTCATTCTTCTTGTCTCAGCTAGTACTAGGTTTATAAGCATGTATCATCATGTCCTATTACCATGCTTAAACAAGATAAAAAACAACAACAAAAAAGACACACACTTTATATTTGTTCAAATTGTTTGTTTCTGCTGGGGGGGGTGATCTGGATAGAACATTACAACATAATTTATGATGAGATGTTGCGGGCCATGATAAAATTACAACAGTTGACAGCTGACAATTATAAAATCAATCCACCAGATGATCAACTAATCTGATGGAGGAAATTCATAGGCAAGGCTTATGAATACATACAGACCACTCCTGTCTTTAGATTCACATGTGCAAAGACAGTTATAGTATCTTTCCAATATTTACACTATAATATGTAATCTCATGTGATATGTATATGCAATCTCATGATTACATCTCTATCTTATGGGCAAATATATCTGTGGGTGGTCAGGAAGATGACTCCTCATTAATCTGTGTAATTTTGATATATAGAAAACATACTAGGCTATGCTTCATAACTAGATCTATTGTCCTATCAGAGCTGTAAGGCACTTAAAAGGCTGCTTTTTTCCTTTTACTCAGACTAATACAAGAAAATAACAATTTCTCCTAAGTCTAAGACAAATTGCACACAATTAGCTCATTTTACCTCAGAGCAAGTTCAAACTAGACTAAAGGTTTTTAAAAATAGATTGCAAGTTTGAAAACTTCACAGTTTGGCACGAGGTCAGACTTGCAGGTGTCTAACCAAGGTGAAAAACTAGCCTTAAAAAGTCCTGTCAAGAAATCTCAAGGTCCAAATCAGGAGCAGAAGGAGAGAGAGCACGAGCAAGGAACTCAGGATCGCGAGGGGTACACCCACACACTGAGGCAATGGGGATGTTCTACTGGGAACTCACCAAGGCCAGCTGGCCTGGGTCTGGAAAAGCCTGGGATAAAACTGGACTCTCTGAACATAGCGGACAATGAGGACTACTGAGAACTCAAGAACAATGGCAATGGGTTTCTGATGCTACTGCACGCACTGGCTTTGTGGGAGCCTAGGCAGTTTGGATGCTCAATTTGCTAGACCTGGATGGTGGTGGGGGTTCCTTGGACTTCCCACAGGACAGGGAACCCTGATTGCTTTTCGGGCTGGGGGGGGGGGACTTAATTGGGAGAGGGGGAAGGAAATGGGAGGCGATGGCAGGGAAGAGACAGAAATCTTTAATAAATAAATAAATTTTTAAAAAAAGTCCTGTCAATTCTTCACTTGTCAAGTCTGGCTGATAAAAGACTTATGTCTCAAAGCATGTCTCACTGGGCACTGTGCCCCCACTCTCGAGTCACAGTCTCACTCCAGAAGGCTTGAAACTTTGCATTGCCATGAGAAAAGGCTCAGCACTTATTACCTACCCAAAGGAATGTGCTTTTGAACAATGGGATGTAACTCTTGTAATTTTTTATTATTGCTTCAAGCCTCCTGAAAAACAGTACATTTAAGCTAGGTAAACATAGCTGGGAAAAGACTTGAAACATAAAATTAGAATGAGATGTAGAATTACAGAATTGGAACTAAAGAATCAGAATTAAGAAATTATAGACAATTAGGACAAGAGAATTAGAATGAAAGGAAAATGACTCTCAGATAATGTGTGAAGTTATTATAGAAATCTTTCAGTCCTTACTCCTAAGAATCATTCTGAGAATCAGTTACTCTGCGTAGTGGTCAGGGAGCCAGACTTCTAGACCACTAAAATAAATATCAATCTCAACTGGCTTAAATAATAGGAAAGGATATTGTCTAGATATGGGAGCTTCAGAAATAATTTCTTTGGCTTCCAAGTTCTGTCTATAGTTTTCTTTTCTCTTTTCTTAGTTTTATTTCACTTTGTTTCCAAAATAAAAATATATTTTGTAATATTTATAACAATCAGTTGAGATAAAGTAGGAGTTTGCTTAGATGCAGTAATGAGTCCTTCCCTCATCTTTTAATGTCAGAAAGCTCCTAGACAAGGAATCGAGAATATGGTGTGTGTTCTGGACTCCATAAAGTTCAAGAGGAGTCTCAGTATTTTACTAGAGAAAAGATAGCTAGATTGTGGCCTTCCAAGCTTTCATAATTCCTTTCTTTTTGCAAGAAATAATAAGTTAAATACTTCTTTCAACTCTTTTCATGTGGATTTCAGAGTATCTGTACTGGTTCTTCTGAGAGATGCTTTTCTTGACTTTGCCACCCGCAGGATGTCGGTTTCACCTTAGGGTGAGACAAGGTAGCCACAGCAGTTCTATGCATCTTGCTCAGACATGCGACTATCCAAGAGAAAGAGGAGACCACCTTTCTTCTTGCTAGTATTTCTCCACAGAAAAAAAGATTACCCAGAGCTTCCTGTTCTTTCTCTCAAATCATTGATGCATTACATGCTGATGCATACTTAGTTACCAGAAACAAATACACTAATTTACTAAACAAATCGGGACCATTTCCAGGAGCAGCAATACTGGAACATATACAAGACTGGTGAGATATTGGAAAAGTTAATTTCAACTAACATAGAGCTGTAAACAAAACATAACATAAGGCACAGACAACAATGCTCCTAGGTATTACAAACTTATAAGTATTTAGTGACTGAAAAGGCAGGCAAAACCAATCCTTCTGAAATCTGAAAAAAATTCCATCTAATTCCTATCATTTCTTTTCTCTATAATTAAACTCCAGAAAAAGTTTATTCATTTTGAATCTACATGGAAATTCATGCCAAGTGTAGAAAATAAAATTTCAGTTATAGGATCTGGTTTCCTTAGGAATGTGGTTATTGTTTCCAAATGTGATGCAAGCTAGAGTTATCTGGAAAGAGGGAACCTCGAATGAAGAATTACCTCCATCAGATCAGCATGTAGACGTGCCTGTGTGACAATTTCTTGATTAATAATGGATATGCAAGACCACCCACACAGGTGGTCCTGGATTGTATAAAAATGGAAACTGGATAAGTCACTGTAAGCAGTATTCCTCCATGATCGCTGCTTTGACTTCTGCCTCCAGGTTCCTGCTTTAGTGTCAGCACTGGCTTCCCTCAAAGATGAACTGAACCATGTAAATACAGAGACAGGTATGTACGCACAAACCTGCTGTGGAAGGGAAAATGTTCAAAGATCAAGATGAACAAAACTGCACACAATCTATATTCTTGGAAGCTCTAGTAATTTTGAAATCTAGATTTAAAGAATTTCATTGAAGGTGCTGGAGTGATGGCTCAGTGGTTAAAAAGAATGGTTGCTCTTCTAGAAGACCCAGGTTAGATTCCTGGCACCCACATGATGGCTCAAAATTATTTGTAACTCCAGTTTCAGGGGATCCAATGACCTCTTCTAACCTCCAAGGGCACCAGGCATGCATGTGGTACACAGACATATGTGTAGATAAAACACTCATACAAACAAAAATGAACAAATAAATAATCAAGAAAAATAGAATATGCAGAGAGTTAATATCAAACTAAAGAGATGTATAGGCAAGAATGAGATCCTATTATCTGCATTTTTGGTTCACTGAAGGAATCAAAGTCTATGGATATAGAATACAAAAAATGGTAACTTAAATGGAAAATATCAAGACTACTACTAACTCTCAAAATTTAAATCTTAGTGAACAATTTAAAGATGATCTCTGATACTTTCTAGCTTTGAAGAAAATGAAAATAAATTATTCCTAAAACAAGTTTCTAAAGATGTATGTGAATTGGTGACTTCATCTGGTCACTATCAATCTTTGGGGGTGTCCAGAAGAATATGGTGACTTTGAACTTCTACTGGAAAAGGTGTTTATGTGTATTGTGAGATTATGTTAAATAGACCATTGAAATGAAGATGGTAATAATAGACTATACACTTGATCTTCAATATAAAAGACGAAATATACCCCAATACAGTTATCTTTCAAATAAAACCCACTGTGAAGATTTCAAACTTTGAACCTGATAGGAATCACCTATGAGTCTCTTACGTTATCACCATAATGCTCCTCCTAATTCTCAGGAGTGAACTGATACAATAATTTGCTTTCCAGCACTCTAAATTATTCATTCTATAAACCCCCAGTCCAAAAGAGCAACAGTTCAGAAGCAGAGCTCTAAGCCTAGGGTAAAATACCAACATCTTAGACTTGAGGATCATTCACTCATTATACAGAACAATGATAAAGCCAAGGATCTCATTGCACTCTCTTGAATAGCTAAGAGAAAAAGCCTTTAATCAATGAATATCTTCTCTTGTCTGTGATGTTCAAGTAATAGTTTCTCGCTTTTCCCCTTTTATGTCATCTTTTTGGCACTGTAACAAAAAATGTACACTGACTTATTTTTTTTTATTTTTTATTTTTTTTTAATTTTTTTCGAGACAGGGTTTCTCTGCAGCTTTGGTGCCTGTTCCAGAACTAGCTCTTGTAGACCAGGCTGGCCTCGAACTCACAGAGATCCGCCTGCCTCTGCCTCCCGAGTGCTGGGATTAAAGGCATGAGGCACCACTGCCCGGCTTGTACACTGACTTAGAAAAAGTTAATAAAGTAGTAAAAAGCACTGAATAATCTAATCCAGAGGTAGATAATATTGAAAAGAGCATCTCATGAAAAGTTGTAAAAACACATTTTAATTTTTCTGCCCCAGTGATTCCCACTTAGCTTTCTTTCTCTTACCTTTCTAACTCAGCTATCTTCTTATCTTTGTCATTCTTCTCATTTTCCACTTCTTTCAAGATTTCCAAGAGGCGATCAACTTCAGTCTGGGCCTTGCTAGATTCATCTTTGTACCTGGTAATCTCTCTCTCCAATTGCTGTATTCGGTCATTCATTTCTGGACTGGCTCTGGCTTCCAGTGTTGCTTCATGTGCCTACCCAAAAATTAAATTAAAAAATTAAAAATTTTAAAGTCTAGCCAATACAGGTACAGAGGCAGTAGCAAACCATGCCCAAAGAACGAGTTATATTTCAATGTAAATAGTATTAGTGGCTAATCTTCAGTTTCTAAAGCTTTTCTCTAATTAAGGATTACATGGGGGAAAGATTAATAATTAATGGGTAGGAATTATTTTAGTTTACAAATGGATTTCTTATTTAAAAAAAACTATTTCATCTTGGAACACTTATTATGAGGTCAAAATTCATCATAACCCAACTGACGCTTTCATTGAGATTAATGAAAACTATATTGGAGGGCTATAAATTCTGATCTTTGTATTCTTACATCAATGCTGAGACTCATTTCTTTAGGCCTAACCTAATTTCCTTCTCCTATATGTGGCTTTGCCAAATGTATGACTCATATGGCCTACAGCTACAAACAAATGCTTTGCAAATGAAACTGGGTTAAGAAAATAGCTACTCTGAGCTGGGCATAATCCCAGCACTTGGGAAGCAGAGGCAGGTGGATCTCTGTGAGATCCAGGACAGCCTAGACTATACATAGTGAGTTCTAGAAAAGCCAGAATTACACAGTGAGTCTTGGAAACAACCAAGCAAGAGGGAGGGAGGAAAGGAAGGAAGAAAGGAGGGAGGGAGGGAGGGAGGAAGAAAGAAAGAACAGTTTCTCTCAAGTATATTTCGCTAAAATTCAGAATTTTACAAGATAGCCTGGGATTGACAAATGAAGTTAGAAAGCAAGGCCCACTCTAAAAACTAAGAAAAAGTATATTCTGTTGTAAAAGACATCTAATAAAGTCCAATATATTTTAAAGTACTGCAAATTACAAAATTACAAATTAGTTTTCAAATTACTCATTGTATTAATGTTCTTATTATTTTAACAGAATAGCTGAGAAAAGAAATTTAAGGGAAGACAGGATTTTTTGGGCTCATGGTTTAAGGGTATAGACTATCAAGGAGAAGGAGTAGCTGCTGGGGCTCCATCCATGGTTGTAGGAGCTGGAAGTACACGGCATGATCTGTGGCATGCTGGGGACAGAGGGGAAGCAGAAAGCTCAGTTACAAGTAGAACCTGGCTAAGACCTAAAAACCCAAGGGTTTCAGTGACCTACTTCTGCCATCCAGACTTCAAGTCTAAAAGGTTCTGTAACTGCCAAAACAGTACCACCAACTGAGGACCAAGTTTCAAAAGGCTCTCAGCAAACCAAAATATTCCTTCTCACTAATTTCTAAAGCCATGTATATATAATGAATGTACTTAATAAGAAGATAAAGACTAAGACATCACATTTTTTATCCAATAAGTAGAAAATATATTACATCTTCAAAATATTTCAAAAATAGTAGAGGAAAATAAATTCTTCAGAAAATATTTTAGGAAAACACAACACAAAGTAGCATAAGTAAATGAGAAAAGTTTGTGTAAATTAAGTTAAATCTTTCATGAAAGTATTATCTACATTTTCAGAGTGAATATGTCACCAAGTTCATTTGTTTAAGGTTCCATTCCCAGCAGGGGGGATTTTAATCTCTTCAACACCTACTAATGTAACCTTTAAGTTACTTAGGAAACACCAGCTTGGAGAATAAATAGACACCATTGTTTTTCAACTCTCTGAATTAGCTCTTCTCATACTGTTTTGCCAGAGTTGAATGAGGTGGGGTACTCCTGATGGTCATTCTCGCATGGACAGGAGGGCTATGGAGACTCTTTTACTACAGTGTGTCCAACAGCAGGGGGGACAGGAGCTATTTCACAGAATGCTCACTGTAGGTGAGGTGTAAATAAAGAGCAGGAATGAATAAAGACACCCCCCTATCCACACATACACAAAAGAGATAACAGGAAAGAGGAAACAGAAAGAGGTTGGGATGGGGCAACAAAAGACAATAAACAAGTATCAACAACAGCTGATAATCAATGCCATGGAGATAAATCTTGTTACGTTTAATTCTAACTATTGTTTATGCTATAAATACTACTGGCCTGGCGTTCACACATGCTAGGTTATGGTCACTGGTTAGTTACATACTACTTCCATAGAAGGGGTCCTCTCTACCCTAGACTCTGATTTGCTAAGCTTTGCTGGGTATGTGTCTGTTTTCGCTAACAGAGACTATTAATTCACTGAAGACAGTGGATAGTTCTATATTGTCTACCACCACATCCTCAGCACCCACTCTGTTAACTGACACAGGCCAGAAAAATGCTTAACAAATGAAATTGTATAACGTATTCAGGATAATTTCTATTTGCTTTGAAACAGCCAAGAGGTATGTAAGATAACTCAGCAGTTAAGAGCTCTTGCTGCTCTTCCAGGGAACCCAATACCCATCTTTTGGCCCCTATAAGCACCCACATCCACATGTACTAACACACAAATATACACATTAATAACAATAATAAATCTTTTTAAAAAGTTTTTAATCATCTGCATGTGTGCCTGTTAGTGCATGTGAATGCAGGTGCCGATGGAGGCCAGTGGTATTGGATCCCCTGGAACTGCAATTACAGGTAGCTGGGAGCTGCCTAATATGGGTGTTGGTTTTTTTTTTGTTGTTGTTGTTTTTTTTTTCGAGACAGGGTTTCTCTGTGGCTTTGGTTCCTGTCCTGGAACTAGCTCTGTAGACCAGGCTGGTCTTGAACTCACAGAGATCCGTCTGCTTCTGCCTCCCGAGTGCTGGGATTAAAAGGCGTGCGCCACCACCGCCCGGCAATATGGGTGTTGGGAATCAAACCTAGGTCCACTAAAAGCGCAATACATACTCTTAACCACTGAGCTATCTCTCCAACCCTAATAATAAACCTTTAAAGTATATTTTTAAAGTAAAATAAAATAAATCAGTCCACAAGAGTGAAGGTAGGAAAAGAAGAATGACTGGGGACGAGGAGGAAAATGACCAGTAGCTAAATAGAAGTTCAAGGTTAAACATAACTCAGGAGTCAATGATCCAGAATAAAGAATCACTGAGAAGAAAGTCAATCTTCTACAAGGATGTAAAAAGTAAAAAAAAAAAAAAAAATTATCAACCCTTTCTTAATATCATAACAAATTTTATATCAGAGACACTTATATCTAAACTCTGTTGAGATCATTTATACTTTTTTTGTTGTTTGTTTGTTTCCCAAGACAGGATTTCTCTGTCATAACTGTGCTGGAACTAGCTCTGTAGACCAGGCTGGCCTCGAACACACTGAGATCCGCCTGCCTCTGCCTCCCAAGTGCTGGGATTAAAAGCATGCACCAATACTGCCTGGCCATTTACACTTTAAAATGAAATTTCAAGAATATTAAATCACCTTAAAGACTTTTACAACTTTATAAAACTAATATAAACTCAAAAAGAAATTTGCCAAGTCAGTGTTACACACATTTATTTAAAATAGTTTTACATCTGAGCATGGTAGCATATATCCTAGCACTTGAGAGGCTAGAGGTGGAACTTTGTGAGTTTCAATCCAGCCTGATCTACATAGCAAATTGCAGGACAATGAACTTATATAGTAGGAATACATGTCAAAATAAATGAATTAATTAATTAACTTGGCAAATAGAGTAAAATATTTAATTCAAGATGTAAACCTCAAGCATGGAAGCATGCGTCTATAAATCCCAACACTCTGAAGGTACAGGTACAAAAACAAGTTACTGACAAGCAAAAGATATAGAGACCCTCCCTGTCTCAATAAATAAAACAACAAAAGAAATAAACACACACAAAAAAAAACTGTGAACAGAAGAGAAATCATCCTTTCATGATAAAAACTTTCTTGATAGACTATGCATGGGAAGCACCTATCTCAACGTAGTAAGAGCTATGTATGACAAATGTAAACATGATCCTACATGCAGAAGAACTCAAAACATTCTCACTAAAATCAGGATTAAGACAAGGGTATCTGTGTTACAATTCAACATAGTACTTAGTCCTACACATAGCAAAAAGACAAATGAAAGAAATAACCGAAACTGAGCTGGAAGTGGCCTCTTCGCTAGCCAAATTTCTGTTTTGTGTTGTGGTGTGTGTGTGTGTGTGTGTGTGTGTGTGGTTTTTTGAGACAGGGTTTCTCTGTAGCTCTGAAGGCTGTTCTGGAACTAGCTCTTATAGACCAGGCTGGCTTTGAACTCACAGAGATCACTGCAGGCTACTAAGTGATAAAAGGCAGCAATGGTCTTACCCAGCCGAGAACCCTATTAACTACAATACCAACTAGCCAGGCAATTATGTGCCTCCTTGGTGCAATGGTGGCACTATTGATATGGGGGAAACTAAGCACTCTCTGGTAAATTTTAAAGCCCACTCCACAAACTGAGTTTCATGCCTGATCCTATAAATACAGTTAAAGAACCCAGAGTTAAGAAGGTCTTAGATCCAAGGGGTAACTTTATACTCTTGGTTAGCTAAATTGACATAATGCCAAGTTGCCTTCTAAATACCTCTAATTATACCCACATATAAATACTACTTGTCTTTTTTCTTTCTTCTTTTTTTTTTTTTCTCCTGGGTTTTGGAGACAGGGTGGCTTTGAACAACTGTCTTAATCAGAAAAACTTCTCTTTGGAATGAAAGGTGGCAAAATGCAAAAGATTCATGGTTGATCGAGATATTAAAAAAAAAAGTTATGGCTGAGTGCTCAGCCCTCAACAAGACTCTCATATTACCCCCTCTCAGGATCAGGTCAAGAGAAGGTGAGAAGAATGTAAGGACTGGGATATGTGGAGAAAAACTATAAGATGCTTTCTTCTAAGATGCATGATATAGTCAATGTAATCATGAACTCATGTAGCAGTGGCTGCCAGCAGTGGGCCTCCATGAGATTAGCCTGCTGTCAAGTCAATCAAAGATTGTGGAGGGGTCTCTGTGACCTTGACCTAGCCTGGTTAACTTATGATCCAGAGGAGTGGCAAATCAGCACTGATGAGCTCAACATGTTCCAGTGAACAATACAAACCATGGTCACATAGCCCGGTGTGCTGGTTTGTTGACACAAGTTAGAATCATCTGGGAAGAATGAATCTCAGTTGAGAAACTGCCTCCACGAGACTGCCTATAGTCTATGAAGTGTTTTCTTAGTTATTGATATGGCAGAGTTCAGTCTATGTGGGCAATGTCACCATGTGGGCAGATGGTTCTTGGTTGCATAGTAAGCCATGCTTCTATGGCTTCTTTCTCAGTTACTGCCTCAGTTCTTGCTCTCATTTACCTTCATGATAAGCGATATAAAATAAACCCTTTCCTCTTTAGGTTGCTTATGGTCAAGGTGTTTTTAGCTTTAAACTCAGTGTGTGAAAACAAAACAAAAACATGCTTGTGAGAAAAGGACTCAGGGCAATTATGTAAAAGGAATGAAAAGGAGAAAGAATATGATAGTAATCAATATGTACAATATATTCTATGAAATTGTCAAGCTAAACAGAAAGAAAATACACAGTTTAAGCACAGACTTGAAAGAAGATCCTAGTGAAAGGCCAGGATGTTAACGCACTACCAAAATTCTAGACTAAACTGGGATCGTTAGAAGCTACAGTGGTGGTAAAAGCGAAAGAAAAGGAAGCAGCCCTGGATAAGCAAAGGGCAGTCTGCAGGAACCTTCTAGAACCTGTCTCTCGGGAATGAAAGTCTTCCTCTTCCCAAACTCATGTGCTGAAGGCTTGACTTGCCAATGCAATGTTCAGAACTGGGGTGACTGGGAAGTGAGTGGGTAAATCAGGAGAGCACTGACCTAATCTGTGGTTCAATCATAGAACCAAAATGTGATGGTATTGCGGAGAGACTGACACTCAGGATCTCAGTACAGGAAGTAGCTCACTAGTGCCATGAGCTTAAAGGAACATTTTGTCCTTGCTCCTATCTGCTTTTCTGGTAGGCATGATGCTCTGTCCCACTGAAGACTAAAAGCGATGGAATCATCCAACCATGGACTGTAACCGCTCAAACTGTAAATCCAAATAAATCTTTTCTACTTTAATGTGTATCTTTGGTGTTTGGTCACAGCTACAAAACCAAACACATCACTAACCCACTAAGAAAAATGAAAATAACTGTACAATCTGTAGTGTCACTATGATCCTCAGAGGAAAAGAGAGAGGGAGGAGGGAAGAAGGAAGGATTCAGAGCTATCTACAGTGTTCTTATGCAAACAAAGTGAGAATGGGAGCTCCTCAACCTTCTTCAGCTGTGACTCCATTTTCAGGCACTCTTCCTTCTTCTGTTCAAGAGCAATTTCAAGGGTCTTGAGTCGTGAGTCCTTTTTCAGTCCTGAGGAAGCCAGGGAAGAAGCATGCTCTTTGAGATCCAAGAGAGAAGCCTGAAAGCATCAAGACATGTTTAGATGAATACTGTGAAATAAAATGTAGATTTAATTTTTCACATTGTTAGTCATAGCATCTGAAAGTTCCCATTTCAAGAACATTCATGAGCTATAAAAACGTATTATCTTTAGCTTCCAGACGTTAACTGAAATAAGGTTGATCCTCAGGACTAAATGGACAGTGACATAAAGAGTCCTAGAAATGACTGGGGTGCAGCTCCAGTAAAAAGCGTGCCTGGCATGCATCAAGTTCTAGGTTCAATTTTCAGCACCACGTAAACCAGCATGGAACACACTTGTAATTCCAGCACTCAGGAGGTGAAGGCAGGAGGATCAGAAGTGGAAGGCCAGCCTGAGATAGAGGAGGCCCTGTCGCAAAATAGAACAAGAGCTCTAACTTAATGTACTTATTTTCACAAAATAAAAGAAACTGAGCTTTGAGAACCTAAGTAACCAAACTTAGTAACTAACTAATTTGAATGGGGATTCCCCCCCCCCTCTTTCAGCAGGAAATTCTTGTAGAAACTTACTTCTGGAAATTTTCCTAAAGTTACTAGACAAATCTGCTGGATTACTCATCACACAGCATTCAACTGTTTAGCTATTTAAATTATACTAACAGGATTATTCAAAAATAAGATCAAAACCATGAAGTCACATAAGTTATAGGTGATTGTGTTTCTAACAACGGTTATAATTAGATTTCTTCCTTTGTTACTTGTACTGTTAGCAGTGTCTCTCATTATAAAACATGGCTGCAGTTACTCTAGGATACGCAGCTTTGGTATCACATAAGAAACCAACTCTTAAAACAGAGAACAGGGTCGTAACGGACGAAGAAGTGATAAGCAGTCTACTGTAGCACTCACAGCTTCCTAGGCAACTAGAAAGCCTTCCACAAAATACTAAGAATCTTTCTTGCTTGTCTGCGCTGTGCAGACACCGCAGATACACAGAATGCGATGACTAAGCAAACTGAGTAACTCCATTTGGTAATCCTAACCTCCTTCTCGGAGAGGTCTCCTTGCAACAGGCTGACTTTTTCTTTCAAGTCTTTAAGATCTTTCTTGTAGGTATCAATCTCTTCTTGCTTCTCGCGCTCATCTCTGTCCCGCTGCTCCTTTAAGCGTTCAATTGTCCGTTCCTAAAAAGAAAGCACACCAAGTCATGAGGAAACTACCATTTGTACCTACATCATGTAGCATACTCTGCTTCCTCTGACCAAAGTCATTTCTTCTATCATCTACTAAAAAGGCAATGGTAAGCTCTTCAAGAATTTATATAGTGTATATTATATGTGTTTTAATAAATAAAGCTTGTCTGAGGATCAGAGGGCGAAGCAGCCATACTAGGCAGCCATACAGGCCAGGGAGTGGTAGCACACACCTTTAATTCCAGGACTAGGAAGACAGAGGCAAAAAGGCTCTGTGAGTTCAATGCAACTGAGGGCTACACAAGACTGAATCAATCTAAAAAAGAAACAGAGCTCACACAAAAGTGATCCCAGCACTTGGGAACCCACTCCTTTAATCGCAGCACTAGGGAGGTGGAAACAGGAGCGATAAGGCTGGGCAGGGAAAAAAAAATATAAAGGGGAAGGGACAGAACTCAGTGGAGTGCAAAGTTTGAGGAAACTGGATCTTGACATTCTGTATGAAGATTTGGTAGAGGGAAAAGGTCTCTCTAGTGTTGGCTGCTTTGCTTCTATGATTTTCAGGTTGAACCCCAATATCTGTCTCTGGGTTTTTATTGTTTGTGCTATAAATTAACTTTTCAAATAACTAATTTCTCCTTTTGTAACCAATAAATGTCCAACTTTGCTTATTTTTAAATTCCAAGAGTAGTTTCCTATATCACTTCAAATATTATTAGATATCACTAAAGTATTCTCTTGAATCACTAAAGTACTCTCTTGAAATATTGCCATTTAAATTAAATTTTCAAGTCACAAAAATTTATGTGTATGCCCTTAGGACAATAAGTAACATATTTCTTCACTATAATGGTACTGACACACACTACCTACACAGCCACAGAAATTACTCATAACTCATATATCAAAAGGAGGGAGGGGAGCTACAATACAATAATCTAACATAAAGGAGGACAAAGATGAGGTAGAAAAATTTAAACTTATTCTTCCAGGTGTTCAGAAAGCATGAAAGCTAAAGGAATTTATTATATTTCTGGGTAGTATTTCTAAACATACTCACAGAACACACAATCATTCTGGCAACAGATCAAAGTATTCTGAGTCCAAAGGACCTAAGGAATGTTGCGTTATGCCTCTGAAAAGAATCCAGTTAAATATCCCAAGGAAAGTACAGCATGATGGGATAACCCTTTAATTCCAACCCTGGGAACTGGAAATAAGAGGATCAAGAGCTAAAGACCACCCTGAGTGTTAAGGACTATTCTTGATTATCAAATAGACTACATCTAGAATTAACTAAAACCTAAATGGCTGGGCACATATTTTCTTAATTAAATAATTTGAAGTGTAAGGACCCAGTTCTAATCCAGATCTTTGAGGTGGGACACCATTAATTCAGCTCTTTTGAATTAATCTGGGCCACACACCTTCTGCTAGTAGCCTATGTAAAGGACATGGAGGGAAGCTAGCTCTCTCTCTGCCTGCTTGCTTTCACTCTCATTAGCAAGTCTATTTATTCTACACTATTCTATTCTGGCATTTACTGAAGACCAGCTGAGACATCTAGAATTAACTAACAACTACTGGAGTCTTGGACCTTCCATTGATAGACAGTCATTGTTGGCCGACCTGGATCACAGCCTGCAAGTAATTCCAGTAAATTCCCATTAGATGGATGGATGGATGATAGATTCAGTCTATAAGTTTGTTCCTCTAAAGAACCCTGACTAATACACTGAGCTATACTGTGAGCCTGAGGCCAGCACATGAGACATATAGCATGAATAATAAAAATACAGAGACAGATATTGGGGTTCAAGTTGAAGATCAGAGAAGCAGACCAGTAAGTCACTAGAGAGACCTTTTCCCTCTACCAATGCTCACACTGAAGGGGTGATCCTCAGACTGCCTAGACAGCACTGTCTCCACCAAACCTCAGACTCCACATTCCAGTGAGTTCCTGTCTCTTTTCTTTTATATTCCTCTCTCCAACCAGCCATATTGCTTCTGTCTCCACCTGCCTAGTGATAAGATTAAAAGTGTTTGACTCCCAAACACTGGGATTAAAGGGGTCAGTCACCACCACCTGGATCTGTTTCAGGATCAATCTTGTATAGCCCAGGATGGCCTTAAACTCACACAGGTCTGTCTGCCTCTGTCTCCTGGGATTAAAGGTGTGTGCCACCACTGCCTGGTCTCTAGTAGCTTAGCTTTGCACTCTGATCTTCAGACAAGCTTTATTTATTAAAATACAAATAAAATATCACTATAGAGACCTCTATCACAAAACAAGTCACCTTCCAAAAACAAAAACAAACAAATAAAAGAACAATAAAAAAAACAAAATCACCATAAGGAGATTCTCTAAAATATCTTCTAGGATGGTACAGACCACTTATTCATTTAACCATTCCTTTAAATCATAAAGGTAAAATAAAGTAATAAAAGTCAAGGGGCTAGAGAAATTGATTCAGTGACTAAGAGTATTGACTGGTGCTCACTTAGGCAGCACATATACTAAAACTAGAATAATACAAAGATTAGTATGGCCCCTGTGCAAAGATGACAATAAAAAGAAGGGAGGGAGGGAGAGAGGGAAGGAGGGAGAGAAGGAGGAAGAGAGAAAGAGAGAAAGAGAGAAAGAGAGAAAGAGAGAAAGAGAGAAAGAGAGAAAGAAAGAAAGAAAGAAAGAAAGAAAGAAAGAAAGAAAGAAAGAAAGAAAGGTGGGAGGGCAGGTGGGCACTGACTGCTCTTCCAGAGGACTCAGATTCAACTCTTAGCACCCACATGGCAGCTACAATACCAGGAAATCCAATACCCTCTTCTGGCCTCTAGGGACTTCTGGGGACACAAGGTATATGTGATACACAGACATAGATGTCAACAAAACATCTATACACATAAAAATAAATAAAATTAAAAATCATTTTAGGAGTATGCCAAGACTAGAAAAGTAGTAAAGGTGTAATATTCATGAATAAAAGCCATGAAAATGCCATGGGATGGTTAAGTAACAGGAGAGCTAGTCTGGGATAGAATCCTGATAATCAATGTCCCATGTTCTACACATTTTATTAAGTAATGGATTTTCTTTTCGTTCTGAAAGCAGCAAAATAGGGAACATATGCTGATTCTATTGGAAATGTGGTGATGGTCTTTGGTGTACAACCAATCTTTCCTAGTAGTTGGTGCTAGTATCTAACAGTAACTAGAGTGTCTTTCCACTTTCCACTCTGCACATCAGCAGCCAAGAACTGTTTCCATGAAAAGATTTCTTCTGTGTTTGTAGCCAGTTTTAGAATAATGAGAAAGCAGAACACAAAGGTCTGGGAAGGGTCAAGCCAATCACTCACTTTCTCTGCAAGAGCCTCCTCCAAGGTCGTTAGCGCTGTGTCTGTGTTGGTGGTGTCCGCCTGCAGAGACTTGACTCGCTCTTTCAAACTGCTCATCTGCTTTTCTTTATCTCTCAGTTGTTCCTGGAGATTTTCAATCTGAATAAACACATGCATTTCAGAAAAAAAAGTCATTTATGAGGTAGAAGTAGGCCCAATAACAATTATTTAAATCATAAACAAATTGTGGTGTGTGTCTGTGTCTGTGTGTGTGTGAGAGAGAGAGAGAGAGAATTCTCTGTAAAAATAATTTAAATTTGTTTTAAAATTATACACTAAACACTTACTGTAGTGGTATTTCATCTGTATTTTAATAAATAAAACTAGTCTCAAATTCAGATTGCAAAGCTAAACCACTAGAGGCCAGCACACACCTATAATCCCAGGACTCAGGAGACAGACGCAGGGAATCTCTGTGAGTTCAAGGCTACCCTAGGCTATATAAGATTATAAACTCGATCCAGAAATAGATCCAGGTGGTGGTGGATGACCCCTTTAAAGATGTTTGGGAATCACACATCTTTAATCCTAGCACTAGGGAGGGGGAGACAGGAGCAATACGGCTGGGCAGGGAAAAAAATATAACAGGGAAGAGACAGGAACTCAACTAGAGTGTGAAGTCTGAGGATTCATGGAGACAGGATCTTGTACACTTGGTCTGAATGGATTTGGTAGAGATAAAAGGTCTCTTTAGTGGCTGGCTGCTTTGCTTTTCTGATTTTCAGGTTGGACCCCAATAGCTGTCTCTGGTTTTTATTATTCATGCTACACCTTACAACAGTCAAAGTTTTGCACCACCACAGAGAAAAGATAAGTATCCTAAGGACATATATACAAATACGCAAACCCTTGCCGGGTGGTAGCAACGCATGCTTTTAATCCTACCACTCAGAAGGTAAAGGCAGTCGGATCTCTGTGAGTTCAAGACCAGCCTGGTCTACAAGAACTAGTTCTAGGATAGGCTCCAAAGCTATAGAGAAACCCTGGCTCTCAAACAAACAAACAAACAAACAAAAAAACCCGCAAAAACAAATAAGCAAATCCTTAACAAAAGAAGACAAAATTGTCTTATGAGATGGAAAGTCCCAATGTGAAGACAGTATTGCTGAAGGACTGTAATTAGTCCACATGAAATAGGATTACTTTTTTTTTTTTTGGTCTAATAAAAAGCTAACTGTCCAATAGCTAAAAAGGAGAGGCATAGGCAGAGCTGCTAGGCAGAGAGAAGAAAGAGGAGGAGAAATC
Organism: Microtus ochrogaster; assembly: GCF_000317375.1. NCBI lineage: Eukaryota > Metazoa > Chordata > Mammalia > Rodentia > Cricetidae > Microtus > Microtus ochrogaster. The sequence goes on from NW_004949099.1 coordinate 34,002,258, forward strand.
CAGGCTCAAGAAGAAAGAAAGGAACAAGAAGGGAGAGGAGGGCACAAGGGAGACGCCCAGGGCAAGAAGCCGGGCAGTCATCAGCTAGCCAGACACAAACAGAGCAAGAAAATAAGAAAAGGTTATTAAAAAAAAAAAAAAGCCAGTACACACTGACCAGGAGGGGACAGAGAGGAGCTAGAGGAGGATATAAAGATGGGTAGACGTTATCCATTAACTGGGAGTTTTTATTAGTATGATGTTATTAGAATCTTTTCTATGACTTTAGAAATAAAAAGATGCTATATCACAAAATTTTACTCATGCAGAAATTTGCTGGGTTTTTACTATAACAGAGTATACATACAAAAAAATTTTAGGTTGGGGGGGTTCTTTTATTTTTATGAAACATATTTTCTCTGCTGTGGAATAATCCTTCTGTAAACTGTGAAACTGTGTTGCTCTTATTGTTAATAAAAAGTTGATTGGCCAATAGCTAGGCAGGATTTTCGGGGCAAAGAATGCTAGGAAGAAGAAGGGCAGAGTCTGAGGAGCCTCAAGAGATACAGGGAATAGGAGCTGACTTGCCATACTGAGAAAAAGTATGAAGCCATGGGCAGAGTGTAGATAAGAAACATGGGTTAGTTTAAAATGTAAGACATAGTAACAAGTCTGAGCTCTCAGCCAAGTGTTTGTAATTAATAATAAGCCTCTGAATGGTTATTTGGGAGTGGATACTCAGACACAGAGAAACCATCTACATTTCTTTGTGTAGCCTTGGCTGTCCTGGAATTCACTCTGTAAACCAGGCTGGCCTCAAACTTACAGAGGTCTGCTTGCCTCTACCTCCCAAGTGCTGGGAATAAAGGTGTGCGCCACCACCAGCCAAGATGGCAGTTTTTACTGACAGGCATGCAGACTACAGAACTGACAAGGACAGAAGTCTATCACTTTTGCATGATTTCACTTTCTGCTTTGTACTTCTAGTTACTATAGGAAATCATGAGGTCAAAGTCAGTCTGGGTTGTATTTCAAGAGAATGCCTAAAAACACAAACACTGTGGACACACTGTTCCAAGCGGTAGGATTAACTCTCATCCCTCTGTCTAACATTCCCACACTGTAGACAGTATCCAGACAAACTGTTGTAGAAGGTGGGCCATTTTATAATCCCAAGGACTTTTTTTTACATTTAATTTATTTAAGTAGGTCTGTTGGTACACTTATGCCTCCGTGTGTTTAGGCAGAACAGAGGAGAACTTGCTAGAGTTGGTTCTTTCCTTCCACCATGTGAATTCCAGAGATCCAGCTCAGGTTGTCATTTTGTGGCTTTTTATGTACTCTCTACTTGTTGCAAACAAAACCAGTGAGTACCTATTTAAGCATGCATCGAATTTCTGCATGAGTAGAATTCTGCAATGGTCAAACGAACTGAAGCTTATTCTAAAGAGAAAATCTAACATGGGTGAACTAAAATAGAAATATTTTAAATTAGTTACTTTAGGAAGATTAATTCCTTAAAACAACCTCTCTACTCATCACATTGAGTTGGAAATAAAATATTGTATTATATATACAAGGCTGCCTTCGCCTTACCTGATTTTATAGTGATAAAAACTGATGCCAGAGGAAAAGTAAAACTAAATGCAATAATACATGAAGAACATCAAATCTACATACCAACTACAGACTGCCACAAATTTACCAGCATCTTTTATTCTAGTTATTATCAGCATTGTACAGTTGTCAGGAACCAGCACATCTGACTGAGTGGACATAAATCCACATAAGTCCAGTCAGCTAGAACTCAGTACTCTGCCTTCAAAGCCTTAATCCCTACCAAGAAGAGACTTTCTCTACCAAAGAAATCTCACAGCGCTTCCTATAACCACCTGGAGCACCTGAGCAACTGCTTTAACAATACCTCCAATTAAATTATTATGATGAAGCCAATCAATCAGAAAGGCCCTGAACTTCATTTTCTGCAAATACTTTCCAATATCAACTGGAGAGGGGGAGAAGATCAACACAATCTTAAGATACTTAAACATAGTTTTAAACTCAATTTGCAGCATATGTGGTGAGACAAACCAACATTCCCAGCACTCGGGAGGCAGAAACAAGCAGACTGCCATGAGTCTGAGACTCAGTTTCCAAATGAATACATACTGCTATGGTTTTCCCTGCACATACAACCATGATATAGTGTAATCTTTTAGTTGGGCATATAAAAATAATAATAATGAAAATTAAACAGAATATTACAATATACTATAATAAAATCTACAGCATCATTACTTTTGTGCTTTGGGGGTCATCAGGAATTAAAAAGGTTAATTCAACACAATATTATAATATCACAAGTGATGTGAGAAACAGTTATCTGGCAATAGCTACCGGCCTCGTAAATGACCAATAGGCAACAGTATTCACAGTACAAATACACTAGACAAATGGATAATTCAAGTCCTTTGTAAGACAAAATGGGACAAATAAAACTTTACCAAACTCCTGAGACTGGTTCATAATTATAAATTTACAAGTTTTTAGAATTTTCCATTCATATTTTCAGATCATAGTTAGCTTCAGAAAACTAAAAAGGAAAAAGGTGAGGGGAAGGCATCACTGTATATCGGAAGTATACGTATGACCCTTACAAGACTACAACCCAGATATAATTTAATTGTAAGGAAAGGAATTTCCTAACGGATTTATTCATTGTATAGAACACTGCATTCTAAGACCTTTTACATAATGAGCTGGATAAAAAGAAGCAAAACTTGGTGAGACCAAAATAGCAGCCTGTCAAGATCTGTTAAGAAGCAATTATGGAAACAGTTGAAATTCTTTTTACACTCTGTTAGCATAGGTTAAAATTTTGCACAGCTGGGGCTGGAGAGACTCAGTAATTAAGTGTACTGACTGATCTTCTCCAAGACCCAGATTCCCAGCACCCACATGGTGACTCACAACTGCCTGTAACTCCAGTTACAGGAAATATGATGCCCTCTTCTGGCCTCAGCAGTCACCAGGTATGCATGTAATATGTAGACATACAGGCAGTCAAAACATTTACATATACAAAATAATAGAAATATTTTTTGAAAACTTGCACAGCTTAATGTACTCACATTGCTAAAAGACTAAGCCTGAGGCAATAGCAATGGTGTGACTGCATTTATGACCTCAGTGCCTAGCATGTGTGTGAACCAATGCTTTCAGTTTTCTAGTTACACGATCTAAACAGAAGTCTGTTGAAAGTCACACCGTAAACCCTAGAGATCTGTTATTGCCTCCTGTATTCTCTGAGCACAGGGTTACACAAATGTATACAGATATGAATAGTACTAAGAACTGGAAGACTGAGGGGCAGTGCAGCCCAGGAGAACAGGACAGCTCAGTCAATGGTCTAATCAGCTGGCTATTACCACAGCCACCACTATGTCAAAGTACCAATTACTTCCTGGGATACCTTCCCAGAGAACTCAAATACCAAAGAACAGGGCGACAATGGAAACCACTGCCTATTGTCCTTGATCATAGAATAATGTGTTAATTGAGAAGCAATGTGGGCTAAGTATTACACAGAAAATATCTCTGCAGGGATGCCTAAATTCTTCCTAGAAAGTTAAATTACAGTAGCCCTCTGTAGACAAGTTTCTTACATTTTTTTTTTTTTACTGAAAATGTTGAGGGTTAAAAGAAAGGACACTGAATTCTATTTCTTTCCTAAAAAAAAATTTAACAGGAGAATAAAGATGGCTGCATTCACTGAAGTCTAATTCATTAAGTGAGAATTGGTTATAATTTTCTCACAGGCCAGGTAATTTCCGAGTCTATATTATTCACAAGTAAAGCTGTAATGGAATTTTTGGAGAATATAATATAAGAGGCTGTCAAGGCAGCTCAGTGCATAGGGGCAAGTGCCCTTTAAGTACCCTTTAAAATCAGAGCTCAATCCCTGGAATCCTCATGGTGGAAGGGAAAACCAACTCTCAAAAGTTGTTTACAGAAAGATTAAACAACAGGATGTTCTAAGAGGAGGTGACACACTTCGTCCTCCAGGAAAACTAGTTAAAACAGAAAGCGAACAAATCAAAGCAGCTTCAGACAGTCCCTGAAACTGAGCAGAACCCAACGTTATATATGAATCAGGACTGCTGGGGAAAGACTGAGAAAAGCTGAGGTGTTTAGAAGAGGCTCAGACAAAGTAGCGTGGAAGAAGCAGATCAGCCAAAGAGGCCAGAAGAAACAAAGACAAGCACAGTGCTGGAAGAAGCTCAGACCAACTGAACATAAGGAAGAGACGCCCTAGACTGTTGAGCCACCTGCAGGTTGCACACTGTGCTCCAGGTTTCTAACTTTCATGAACTGCCACTGTGCTGGGGTAGGCTTTTAGTGATGCAGCTGTGTTTGAGTCATTTCTACTCCTGAAAATTATCCCTCACCCACATTCTTGCAGTAAAACTCTTGCATTTACCCCAGTAAAACTCATTAGTTCACCCAGGTGGACTTTGGTCCTATCGAGACTCTAGCTTATCATCAGTTCCCTCTCTGAGGTTAGCAGACGTTTGTTCAAGTTTTCCAAGAATAGTGTCACACAACAATGATGACAGATACAGACCCTAAATTTCAAATGAGGAAATGGTAACCACAAATAGCTAGTCATCACTAAATTTAAAAAATTATGATGAAAAGAATAGCTATTAATACATGCCACAAATATGAAAACATGGAAAAAAAGCCACTGAATACAAAGACCAATAAAATAGACGTTCTAAAACGTAAGTTTTGAAATATGTCACAAAACCTATGTTAACAGACATTCGTGCATACAGTCAAAAACCAAACAACAAATTAGTATGCATTAACGAAACAATCAACCAATATTTAGAGTGTTCAAAGTTTTACAATAGCAAAAAGGAAATAAGAACAAGTGAATATAACTGAAAACACAGCACACGATCTTCTTCAAATAAAAAAGCTAAATCGTTGCCAAGGTCAGCAAAGAAAGTTCTTCCTTGGTGACTGTTAGCAAATTAACAATAAACTAGGAAAGTGTCAAACATTGCAAATCTATTATTTCAGCAGAAACGAACCAAAAATGGCATGTCTATAGCTACTGCATCAAGGACAGCTTTTATATAAGTTAAAAACTAGAAAAAAAATTAGTAGTTTTATTTTTATTCCAAAATAGGTCCATTTCAAATAATGGCCAAAGATGTCAGTCAGTCTTCCATACTGCAAGTTACTAACTCAAAAGGAGTGCTACAATCAAGGGATAGAGTAAACCAGCTCAGCTTCCAAGTCTGCCTCGTACATTATATGCTTATTACAGGCGCAAGCTATACTCTTCAAAATAGTCACCTAAGTAATGAAATGGATTATCTATGTGCTATTCATAGATTTCTATTCCAATTAAAGACAGTAGAGGTAGGTTAGCTAACCAAATATTGTGCCAATTGCTAAAACACTTTTGAGAAACAGGATGAGAAATCCTACTAAAAGATAGTGATACCGCTGAGTTCATGAAAGACTGAACTTGTAGAGCAGTTTTAGCAATCTACCTCCCGCAACAATGGTTCCGAGTACTCTGCAAATCTAAACAGAAGGAGAGCAGCTCTAGTGGTCGGTTGGCAGAGTGCTCAGAGGAAGGTTATGTCACAAGGGGCCACTGTGCAGAGAACACTTGTGCCTTACCTTTTTCTGAAGAACATTGACCTTCCGTTCCTTCACGTCCAGCATGTCCTTCAGGTCATGTATCTCTCCAGCTTGTGTACCCTTCTCCTCAGCCATATCTTGAATTTGTTTGGTTTTTTTATTTAGCATAGTCTCCTTTTCTTCTAAACGCAATCGAAGAGCATCCACCTAAGAACAGAAGATTACAAACAATGAACAGAAAGGAGAGGAATAGTGTTGTGGAATGATCTTTTGTACACTGTAAAGATTTGACACTTGGACTGGTTTAATAAAAAGCTGAACAGCTAATACCTAGGCAGGATTTTCGAGGCAGAAAGGATACTAGAAAGAAGAAAGGCAGTGACACAGAGACACCAGTCAGAGACAGAGGAAGCAGGAAAGTGTCATGGGCAGTACAGAGTAAAGATAATAAATCCATGAGGCAGAAAGTAAATTAATAGGGTAATTTAAGTTTTAAGAAATAGTTAGAAACAAGCCTAAGCTATCAGCCAAGCTTTCATAATTAATAATAAGTCTGTGTGCCATTATTTGGGAGCTGAATGGCGGGACAGAGAAAGACTAGTTACAGAATAGAATTCCTTGGAATAGAGTTGCCCATATTTTAAAGAAAATAAAACTTGGATTCAGGGGAGTTACATTACTTTATTTTTAAAATTACAATAAGAAGTGAAATGATTAGAACGTAAACATTCCAAATGTAGTGCATTCAAAGGATATCAAATACAAAGCACAGAGGCAGTGTACAGGAATCAGCAGTCTTCCTCTGAAAAACATATCAGTCAGAAAGACTGTTGAAAGAACCAACATTTAGCTTGGTTTTTAAATGACAAATTGACCTTTACTAAATCTGAAACAGAAAGCAGAGGTAATCTAGTGAAGGAAAAAGAATATTTTGAAACATAAACACCAAACAAAGCATGTTCTAATAGATTCATTTGAGATGGCTGAGCATAAAGAAAAAAAAGGGACTAAAATGATATACAGAAAGGCTCCAATTGCCAAATACGATACTTAATTTTATCCTGTTTGCAAATGAAAGTCAATAAAAGACTTGTAAGGAGGAAAAAATGATTGTCATATTTATGTACCAGAAAATTATACTACTCTGGTCACTGGGAACACAGGACAATTGTTTTTCCCCTCCTTCAGCAGAGATTAGAACCAATAGAGAAGAGAGTAGCAGGGGAGCGTGTGTTTTATAGGGAACACTAAACTGAAGTAATGTTTTCTAAAAATACAGACTAGGGACCAGAGAGAAGGTCCTGTAGGAAATGACCAAGCATGACAAGCTAAGCTCAATCCCCAAAACACACATTAGATGAGGACTGGCTCTCAGAAGTCGTACACATACACTTACCTCCACACACATACACTAAATACATAAGTTTAAGAAAAAAAATAACTCAGCTTGAAGGTCTGTGACTGGATACTAGAGAAGCTTGGACAACTTATAAATGATGAGCAGATGCTGGCTGATGAGGAAGATAACAAGAGAACCTTTCAGAGTGAAGGTACCATAAATACTGATGATCAGAAGAGATGCTAACGTCTCAAGAAGCTATACACAGAATGGTTAAAGCTAAGGACAGGAAGGAAGTCACAGGAAAGGAGGCTAAAAGCAGGTCTACAACAGTGTCAGGTCTAGAAGTGTGAATTTTATTGCCAATAAAAAGGAAAAATGAGGGCTGGAGAGATGGCTCAGTGGTTAAGAGCATTGCCTGCTCTTCCAAAGGTCCTGAGTTCAGTTCCCGGCAACCACATGGTGGCTCACAACCATCTGTAATGAGGTCTGGTGCCCTCTTCTGGCCTGCAGACATACACACAGACAGAATATTGTATGCATAATAAATAAATATTTTTTAAAAAAAGGAAAAATGAGAGAGAACAGCTAAAGATAAGCTTTCATCTTTCTAATGAAGAAAATCAGTGAGTTTAGCTTATGGAAGGAAGCAAGAACCTTATTTCTTAAAAGTTTTCCTGATAATAACTGACTTACACGATAATGATCTAAAAATGCTACCCAACAAGCTAGAAATCCTGAATACCTTGCTCTTCAGCTTCTTACAACTCCAAAAATAAAGTACCACAAACTATGCTGCTTAAAACAGAAACTATCCCCCCCACACACACACTTAGATCTGGAGGCTAAGAAAAGTCTAAGAGTAAGAATGTCTGTAGGACTAAGCCTCCCACTGAGGACTATAGCTCTTTCTTAGCCTCTCCCTACATTCTGATGACTCCTGGAAAATCTTGGCCTTGGATACATCTGCAAAGAGCCTGTGGTGCTTTGAAAGAAGAACACCCACAGGCTCATTTGTTTAAATACTTGGCCCCCAGTTGGTAGAACTGTTTAGGAAGGATTAAGAGACCTGGCCTTGTTAGAGGAGATGTAGCCACTGGGGGTGGCTTTAAGGTTTCAAAAGACTTACATCATTCCCACTGTGCTCACTCTCTGAAGATCAAGACTTAAGCTCAGCCAGTCATGCCACCATGTCTTCGCACCACCATCCTGGACTCTAACCTTCTAAAATTGAGCCACGCAAGTGCTTTCTTTTTTAAGTTGCCTTGGCCATGGTGCCAAATAACTAAGATACAGGTCACCCAAACCAATGTGAGGCTTGGGTAGAAAGGTATTTGTGATGGGCACTATTAAACTACACATACTGCTATAAAACATTCCAAAATGCTAAACTATAACAAACTTTCTTAATTAACAGATGAGTACTCACATGCACACACACATGTGCACATGGAGAGACACAAACTCACTAATGATTGAAAATGAAGAGCCCATGAATCTAGAATGGTATATGTTAGGAGTTGCGCCACCCCCTACTTTCTACTTTTTATGTAGGTGTGTAATCTATAGTATGGGGCTTTAGCACATTGCTCCATTCTCAGAACTTTGTGATCACAGGACTTCTCAATACTCCTCAAAGTTACGAAAGGCCCTAAGGAGCTTTTAGAAGTTAGACCTGTCAATATTTATTAAACTCTAAATTAAAACTTAAATAGCACTAGGGCTAAAGGTATAGCTCAGTTGGCAGCATGCTTCCCTGGCTCACAGAAAGCACTGAGAGTTCAGGCGCCAGCATCACAGTATTATATAGCAATTTCCTCCATGTTAAAAATTCCCTCCTAGAGAAAGGCTTCTTAAGACTCGGGAAATTGTAAAAGGAGGCTCATAAGACTCAAGAAGTACACTTATGTTTGGAAATACAGAAACTTACAAGATTCACAAAGTCCCTCCCCAAGTTTAGAGAAGCAATTAACTTCTACCAGGGGACCTTCCTAGAACAAACTACTAAACTAAAGGAGAATCTGCAATTTGCCAAGCTGACTGTAAATCATACAGAAAGCTCTAGGGTTCAGGGTCTTGTGAGCTAGAGTAGGCTTTGCCTTGAGTTCTTCCTGCTCCTGTAAGTACATCCAATAAACTAACTGATTTACCAAGTTAGACCTGGGTAAAATTATTACTTTTGTCTATTCTCAGTTCCCTATCTGGGATGAAGAGACATTTGTGTCCCATCTTCCCGATTGATGTCTCACACAACACACATAAGGCAGATGTGTTAGCATGAAAGGGGACTAGTCCCTTTAAGATGGGCTGACCCTTGTTCCAAAGGTTGTACCCCCTTTCCCAAGGGAGATACACATTGAAATCCTTAGAAATTGCTGGCAAGGACAAGACCAATCAGAGAGAAAGAAGGGAAGTTAAAGGGGAAATGACCCCCAAAAGCTTATTAAAAAGTCTAACCCAGAGATGGTGGGCAGATCCATCCCCAGATGGAAGCTCTATCTATTCTAATCTACTCTAATAAAGACTCTCATTTTTGTTCTTTGTTTTGCCCCTTCTCTGTGGCTAGTGCTTCTCCATTTGAGCTTTTTCTCAGCCTTCTCTATCTCTGTCAATCATGTTATATCATCTAATAAAGCTTAAAAGAACAACCCAAAAGAATGGAATCTTGGGGCTGCAGAAATGGCTCAGCAGTTCTGGCTTGTTACTCCAGAGGACCCAAATTGATACCCAGCACCCATATGACAGGTTACACTCATTTGTAACTCCAGTTCCAGGGGATGCAACACTCTTCTGGCCTCCATGGGCATTTCACACATGTGGTGCATAGATATGCATGCAAGCAAAACACCCATACACATTGAATTTAAAAAAGAACTGCATATTTTGCAATTATTCAGATCACAAATTAAAGTTCAATAGGAAAATGTTGACAGCCAGTATATTAAACAAGACTTTCTAACATAAAATTTAATAAAAAGACAAGCTGTAGATGAGGAAAAATATTTGTAAATCATAAATTTGATTTCAAAATACTTCTGTCCATAAGATATAAACAGCTGTCAAAATTAAAGACAACCAATCCTTATGTGAAAAGATATGAACAGGAATCTCACTGCAGAACATAAATAACATTAATTACTTTGTCCCGGTGATGACAAATATCTAACAAAGCAAGGAAGAAAGGGTTTCTTTTGTTTGCAGTTTAAAAATAGGTACAGTTGGGGCTGGAGAGATGGCACAGTGGTTAAGAGCACTGGCTGCTCTACCAGAGGACCTGGGTTCAATCCCAGCAACCACATGGTGGCTCACAACTGTCTACAATTACAGTTCCAGGGGATCTGGTCCCCTCACAAAGATTTATATGCAGGCAAAATACCAGTGCACATAAAATAAATAAAACCTTAAACAGAAATGAGTACAGTCCATTAGGGTGACTGGAACAAATGGGCACTGGTTACATTGTGCCTGCTGAATACACTGTGTTGCATACAGAGAGGGACAAGAAATGGGTCCAAGCTACAAAACCTCAAGGCCTAACTTCAGTGATTCATTCCAAGAAGGGCTACTCAAAATAACACAATCTTCCCAAACAGTGCCCTCAGCTGGCAACCAAGTGTCTGTGAGCATTACACACACACACACACACACACGAACCTTTAGGGGACATTTCACATTCAAACCACACACCTAACAATGAGCACATTTTGAAAAGAGCCTATAAAATACCACTAAATAATATTATAATACATAACATTTTAAAAAGTTTCCCAAGCTAAAACATACAGAAAAATAAAATTTCATTCACTAACAGTGGAAATACAAACTTAGGATATTTTTATATACATAGGATATATTTATTTCTACTTTAATATGTTTTTTTCACAATCTGGGGGAAAAGATTCCATTTCATCTACATTTCTGTCTTAGTTAAGGTTTCTATTGCTATGAAGTCACCATGACCACAGTAACTCTTATAAGGGAAAACATTTCATTGGAACTGGCTTCTAGAAGTTTAGTCCATTGTCATTATGGTGGGAAGCAATGGACATGCAGGCAAACATGGTGATGGAAAGGTAGTTCTACATCTGGATTGGCAGGCAGCAGGAAGAAAGTGATACACAGGGCCTGGCTTGAGCATCTGGGACTTAAAGGCCTGCCCCCAATTGCTGGGGGACAATGGTCTGTACCCTGTTACTTATATTTTAAATAAACTGCTGATTGGCCAGTAGCCAGGCAAGAAGTATAGGTGGGGTGATCAAGCAGGAAGTAGAAGCAGAGCAATGAGAATGTTGGGAACAGGAAAGAGTCAGACTGCAGTCATCACCCAGACAGAGAGGAAGCTACACACAGAGCAAGCAAGTTGTGACTGCCTCGCCAAAAAAGGTACCAAGCCACATGGCTAACACAGACAAGAATTATGGCCTAATATAAGTTATAAAAGTTGATAAAAAGCCTGGGCTAATAGGCCAATCAGTGTATTATTAATGTAGACCTCTGTGTAATTCTTTGGGACTTAAAGACTGGGACCTGGTAGGACAGATAACCTCAGACAACACCCAGTGAGATGCTTCTTCCAAAAAGGCCACACTTCCCAATAGTGCCATGCCTTATGAGCATATGAGGGTCATTTTCATTTAAACCATCACAATTTCTTTCTCACTCTGCAACATAAATGCTGCAGAGCAGGGGAGACCAGAAAGTAGTATCAATGACAACAAAATAAGCCACTTTCCAACAGCTACTTTAGACAACAGTTCGGAAGTTCCTTAGAGAACTAAGCATGCAAACACAGTTACAGTTACTATATGATCCACAAATTCACTTAGTGAATAACAATATTATCCACAAAGAGACATGCACACAGTGTTCACAGAAGGCTCATTTGTGACTTCCAAAAACTAGGACAATCCAAGTGCTGACTGAGAGTTATTAAAACTGTGGGAAAGTCTTTTGTCTCTCAAGTTCTTTTAAGTATTAATTTCAGGAAAATGGAAGGCTGTCCATCTCTAAGTCTGGGATGATGATACAGCAGGAAAATGTCCCTAATCATTTCTCCGTGTTAATCACTCCAATGGCCCACTGTTTCACAGGAGAGTATTAGTGAAGTTCCGTGTATGCTGCCTCATTGCCCACCACATGTAGATGTGTAAGGCATACTTCTGCATTAGATCTCTAAGTCAGGTTAATACCTGGGAACGTGGCAACGTGGACCAGATATAAATACCTGCGTGTCATGCTGAGGGACTGCTAAGTACAAGATCCACAGGAACTTGTGAGTGGGAAAGGGAGGGAATGAGAACTCATTATAAACATATAAACCTCTGATGTAAGAGGGGCTGGAAACAGGAGCTTTGAAACAAACAAACAAAAAAAAAAAAAACCTTATAAATATCGGGTACAGAAACTATCAAAGTCTCTGCTGTAACTACTAAATTAAAGTTTTTTAAATAAACATTCAACTCACGTTGTAGAGGGGTGGGTGCACACACACACTTTGTTTTTTATGCTAGACACAATTTAAATGTGCTGGTCAGGTGATCTAAGATTTAAAAAAAAACACTTTGGTATATCTGTATTGATTTGCTATGAATTCTGCACCAACCTTATTGGGTCTAGAATGACCTACATGTATAGTGTAATTTAATGTGAGGGTCCATATTTTGCAAACCACGTAAAATCCTGAGGGAAAACTCCTCAAAGGGCACACAGTCATTATCCTAGCACCACTTCGAGCAGGAGAAGGCCTTGTTTATCCCCATCAGCTGAGCACAAGGAACATCTACTGCGTTTGCGAAGCATCAAAGTCTGTGATAAATTTGGTAAGCCAACTTACTAACAACACAACATTTTCCTCTACCAATGAAAACAGAAAACTATCTACCTTTCTGCTATGGCTTCACAATTCTGATCACAAAACTCTTAAATATCTTTGTTTTGTCTTACTTAGTGGGGAAACCCTGCTTGCTCCCTTTCATGTCTCTCGTGGCCTGTCAATGAGAATCTTCCTAACTCTGAATGAACCTTTGCAACATTCTCTACACAGTGAAACAACTTCCTCTAGAGAAACTAGCTCAACCCACAGGCCCTATCACACTAATGAAAGTTTCTAAATCTTTATTTCTAGCCCCAACCAAGTCTAAAACCCCTTGATTCAAAGAATATTATCTATTTAAGCCATTGCTTCCATTAACAATTTTATATTTTTTTCATTTAGGTCTTTCCAAAAAAAATATTCAAAGATGACTAATGTGGATAACTATTAATGCATGCTAAATCTGACTGTTAAGTTTCTCTCATGTTATTTCTTGCATTTCCCCCATAATTTGCAAAATTCCACAAGAGAGACAGAACCAAGAGACCCGAGGTGTGGCGTGTTTGATCTGAAATTCTATCATCTTGTCTAGAAGGTGTCTCAGAGGGTAAAGGAGATGTGTCATCAAGCCTAATGGCCTGAGTTGAATCCCCAGCTGGCGAGAACCAATCCCTGAAAACTCTTCTCTAACAAATGGTGGCAAGAACCAATGCCTGGAAATTGTTCTCTAAGCTCCACACATGGGATGTAGCATGTGTCTAATGCACACACAAACACATGCATGCACACACACAAGATAGGTAGGTGGATGGATGGATAAATGGATAGGTAGATGCATGCATGGGCAGAAGACAGATAAAAGTAGGGGGCAGGGAAGATAGCTCAGTGGTTAGGAAAATGCTGTACTATCATGTGTACAAAAGTTTGAATGCTAGCCCCCATGAATCACAGACACAGAAATAAAGGTTTTTAAAAAAATACAAGTTAAACTCCAAATTTTAGGGACTTTGGGCGTAACTCGCTGATATTGCATGTTTAGCATAATCAAGGTCATGGTGTGTAAATCCAGGGCACCACACCAAAAAAAAAATACAAATAATGACATCAATAAAAATCTAACTTTAAAAACTACACAAACATTTTAAAATATTTGTTTATAGTAAGTACGTGTTAGTCAGTATTCTATTGCTGTGAAGACACACTATAATCATGGCAACTCGTTTTTTTGTTTTGTCTTGTTGGTTTTTCAAGACAGGGTTTCTTTGTGTAACAGTCCTGACTGTCCTGGAACACACTTTGTAAACTAGGCTGGCCTCGAACTCCCTGAGCTCCATCTGCATCTGCCTCCCAAATGCCGGGATTAACAACATGCGCCACCACTGCCTGGCCCTCTTTTAAGTATTTATTTGAGGCTTACTTACATTTTCAGAGGTTTGGTCCATTATCCTCATGGTAGGGAGCATGGTAGCACACAGGCAGACATGGTAGCTGAGAGCTAGATCCAGAACCACAGGCAGCAGGAGAGAGAGTCACTGGGCCTGGTTTGGGCCCTTGAACATCAAAGCCCACCCCTAGTGACACACTTCCTGGAATAAGGCCTCAACTCCTAATCCTTCTAAACAGCGCCACTCCCTGGTGTCCAAGCATTCAAATCTATGAGCATATGGAGTTATTCTTATTCAAATCATCCCAAGTATGTATGTATATCTGTGCATGTGGAATTCAGAAGACAACTTGCATGTCAGGACTCTCCTCCCACCATGTGAGTGCCGGAGACAGCTGAGAAATGAACTCAGTTGTTAGATTTGGTGACTAGTGCCTTTATCCACTGAGCCACCTTACCAACTCAAGTAAACTTGTTTTCTTGTTTGGTCGGTTGGTTGGTTTTTTCCAGATAGGCTCTCACCATAGCCCTGACTATCTTGGAACTATGTTGCAAATCATAGAACACAGCCTCCGTGACTTTGATTTAGGGGGATTTGTTTCCTTTGTGTACATGACCAATTTTTATGACTGTCAATGAGTTCTAGAATATAATGCTTACCCTCTGTTGGCATAAGAAATCTGAACACATATGTGAGTTTGAGTTTGTGTCTCAGCCATTGTTTTATTGAGAAGAGACACCATGACCACAGCAACTAGGAAAAGAGAGACACTGGGACTGGCTTAGGTTTCTGGCACTCCAAAGCCAGTGGCACTCTCCCTCCAACAAAGCCACATTTACTAATCCCTCTAAGGTAAAGCCATTCCCTGATGGCCATCCGTTCAAATATATGAGTCTATAGAGGTCATTACCCAAACTACCACAACTTGTCAATGTTTTTAAAATTTTCTAAGCTGTATATATATATATATATATATATATATATATATATATACACATACATACACACACACACACACACACACACACACACACACACACACACACACATAAAAAAATCTTTAAAGAGGCACAGGGTGGTAAGCCAAAGGTGGGTTGTCAAACCAAGTATTATATCTCAACTCCAGCACTTGAAGTCCTAGAGCTACAGGAGTTCTTTCCTTTGGACTGGATGCTAACTCTGTGGCCATCCATGAAAAAAGAGCCGCTTCCTTCTACTGTCAATAGATGATAGCACTACCTATAAATAAGTCTAATATACATTTTCTTGAAGGGGGGACTACTTCTTTGATGCAGTTAAGATCTGCATTACTTCAATTTATGAATTGCTCCATCTTGACATAAAGTCAGAGAGTTCCAGCTCCTTCAAGGTCAAACAACAAAATGTTTTGGCCTAAGGTGTAGCTACTGGATGTTTTGCTCCCCAATGTTTTGAGCTCTTGCTTGCTCCTTGTATCATGATAAAAAAAAAAAATCTTTTTTGCTCTCCCTTTTAGCTTGGGGTACAAAAGGACTATGAAAAAATTAAACTCAAGGCTGCAGTATTTACTGACAGTCCTCCTGAATCTATTCTGTCTATTTCATGTCTCTATTATTTCTACCTGCAATTTCTCAATCCACATGCCTCCCTCCAAGAATAGACAAACTGGTCAGGCAGGAACTGTTGATCAATAAAATCAGTTCTGCTCCATACATTGATGATGTGGGAAAGTTATTTGTCAATCTGTTGTTTCATTGATTAATCAATAAAGAAAACTGCTTGGCTTGATAGGTCAGAAAATTAGGTAGGTGGAGTAGACAGAATAGAATGTTGGGGAGAAGGTTAGCGAGCCAGATGCCATGCCTCTCCTCTCCAGGGCAGACGCTATGGAGCCAGCCACCAGGTCAGACATGCTGAATCTTTCCCTGTAAGACACCACTTTGTGGTGCTACACAGATTATTAAAAATGGGTTAATCAAGATGTGAGAATTAGCCATTAAGAGGCTGGAACTATTGGTCCAAGCAGTGTTTAAAGAATACAATTTGTGCATTGTTATTTCGGGGCATAAGCTAGCCAGGTGGCCAGGAGCTGGGCAGCAGGAACGTAGCCCACAGCTCCTTCTACACATTGAGGTAACATCTAAAAAATAAATCCAATGATAGGCATAGCACTAGGCATTCTTCAAATTACAAGGAAGGAGCAAAACAACAATAAAGGTGGTGGCACAAGCCTTTAATCCTAGTACTCCGGAGGCAGAGGCAGGCGGATCTCTGCGAGTTCAAGGCCAGCCTGGTCTACAAGAGCTAATTCCAGGACAGGCACCAAAACTACAGAGAAACCTTGTCTCGAAAAAACCAAACCAAACCAAATAACAACAACAAAAAAGTAGTGGTACATCAAGGATGCTTTATTTACACAGAGCTGTCTGAGTAAATGTATTAACTACCAAGGCACTCAAAAGAAAACTGAAGGCATGATCCAGTGAAACTTGATTACTGCTTACTTGGCACAATCTGTCATTATTCACACAGTACTTGTTTTTCAGGCATGCAGGATACAAATAGTCAATGATGCTCCCACCGAAATTTTAGGAAAGAAAACCTGAAGGTCAGGAAATGTATGGCAGGAGGTGGTTCTCTTTGGGAAGCCATGACTGAGTATTGTAGAAACTTTGAAATCAACTTAGCTGCAATGGAGATGCCAATACACTGGAGAAGTCAGGAATGTGGGTTATCTGTTGAGTAAAGTTATATGCACGAAGTGGAGCCAGACCAAGAGAAGGGCCATGTATGGAGGGTGCAAGGTTATAGTCTCCAGATCTACCTGGGCTCAGAATATATCACCACATGTTAAAGATGTTGGACATGGAACACAGGATTTAATGTTCGTCTCTTGGGTTTTGGTCTTGTTTTGGTTATATCCCTTCTTTCTATGTCCCCATTCCTCCATTTTAAAATGGGTCATTGAATAGTGGAAGTATATAACTTTATTTATTTAGTACTTGCTTGTTTTACATGGACCAGTTGCCATTTATTGGACATAAATTGTCCATCAAGATATGAAAAAAATTTAGTCTTAACAGAATTCTTTACAGATGGGTTTTAGGCAGGCAGTTGAGTTCAGAATACAGAGTGTCCTCCTCCCCCAAGCACTGGCTCCTCTTCAGAGGTACTTGCATCATCATTCATGTTTGAGTTCCTTATAAAAAATTGAGGAGTTGGAAAAGTACATTGGCAGCCTGTATCATATTAGCCCCATTGATGCTCCCTTTCCTCATGTTAATGTACTTGTTGTGATGCCAGTTGTAATCTCTCTGAAATACTCCAAGCCTTTGAAAGTAAAATCCCACATCAATATCCAGCTTGGCAGCTCTCCCAACTCAACTTCTATCAGTTTTTTCTCCATCGGTGATACAAATAACACCAGCTTGGAATTCTGGCGTTTCTAGATACCCAGGGTTTTGTTTGTTTGTTTTTCAGAGTCTTACCAGTGTAGCCTAGACTGACCTTGAACTCCTGACAATCTTAATGCCCATCCACTCAAGAACTAAGAGTGGCCATACAAACCACCATACCTAGTTTATAAACCTTTCTTTTTGATATTTCAAGGGCTCTTAGATGATGTAACAACTAAGAGATTGTTTTAAGTCTCAGTTGGGATTCTTGAACAATGCTGGAACTGTTAAGACTATGGAACTCTTGAAATTAGATTAAAAGCACTTTGTATTATGAGATGGTCAAGGGCTTTGGTGGAGGTGGGGTAGAGATTGAATAGGAGTAGAATGCTATAACAGTTTAAGTCAGAAATGGCTCATGTTTTGAACACTACATCCCAACCTGGTGGTAGAATTTGGGTAGGCTATAAAACCTTTCAGAGGTGAGGCCTGGCTGGTAAGGTAACTATAGATGGACTTTGAAGGTGATACTTGAGTCTGGTTCCGTTGTACTCTCTGAATCCTGGCTTAATATATGCTCATACCACCATTAACTTAGCGATTCTACCATGCCTTCCCCACCATGATAAACTGACTCTTTGAACCCATGAGCCAAAATAAATCTGTCCTTTATTATGTTGTTCCTATTAAGTGCTATGGCCACAGGGATACTATACTAAAGCAATTAATGCAGAAGCAAATAAAACAACTGATATCAAATAAAATATTATAAACTGAATAGAGTGGCACACACCATTAATTTCTGCACTTAAGAGGCAGAGGCAGGTGGAGCTCTGTGAGTTTGAGGCCAGCCTGGTCTACAAAGAGAGGTCCAAAAACACCAGGGTACATAGAGAGACCCTACCTCAAAAATAAAATAGGTGTTATAAAAGACCAGGTATTTAAAAAGATTTTTAGCCTACAAATTTAAGGGTCCTTGCATGTTTGGGAAAGGAATATGTAATAAAACATCTATTCTAGCCAAAACAGCTTTAGAAACAGTAGTATCCTTATTTTATAGATGAAGAAATAGAGGCTTAAAAATGGGTTAAAAAACAACTCATATACAGTCACATAATAATACAGAGGGTTAGCATCAATCTTAGGTCTGACCCAAAACCTCTAATTTTTTTCTCCTTTTTTGCGGGGGGAGGGAGGGAGTTTCAAGACAGGGTCTTTCTGTAGCTCTGGCTGTCCTAGAACTCGCTCAGTAGGCCAGGCCGACCTCAGACTCACAGAGATCTGCCCTTCCATGACTTCCCAAGTGCTGGGATTAAAGGCATGCCCTGGCACTGCCCCAACCTCTATTTTTTTTAAAGCACTTTTTATTATAACTTCAAACATAATAGACAATGTATCTTGATCATATCAACCCAACTCCCCTTTCCCACTACCAAGAAGTGCCCTGAATATGTAGCCCTCCTATACTCACAGTTTTGTTTTGTTTTGTTTTTTAGACAGACTTTTTTTTAAATATTTATTTATTTATTATGTATACAATATTCTGTCTGTGTATATGTCTGCAGGCCAGAAGAGGGCACCAGACCTCATTACAGATAGTTGTGAGCCACCATGTGGTTGCCGGGAATTGAACTCAGGACCTCTGGAAGAGCAGGCAATGCTCTTAACCACTGAGCCATCTCTCCAGCCCTATATTCACAGTTTTTAACAATCCATTGAATCCAATTAGTACTGCCTGCATGAGCATGAAGAACCTACCAGCAGTTGCACCCTCTCCCACTCCCCCAGCGGCCATCAACTAGCCAGCAGAGCTTCACGGGCTCCACCTGCATCTGCTCTGCGCATATTGACAGGCTTGATCTTATGCAGTTAAACCTCCACTTTCAACTATTTTTTTTTAAGATTGATTGATTGATTAATTTAGTATGCAGTGTTCTGCCTGCACGTTTGCCTGGAGGCCAGAAGATGGCACCACATCTCATTACAGATGGTTGTGAGCCACCATCTGGTTGCTGGAAAATTGAACTCAGGACCTCTGGAAGAGTGATTAGTGTTCTTAACTGCTGAGCCATCATTCCAACCCTCAACTCTTATTTCTCCTAAAGTCTGATCACCTCTAGAAAGGTCAACAAATTAAAAGAGAGAAACATATACTTAGAAGCAATGTCAATTATACAGTGCTCAACACCAGAAGTCTTCATTCTAGAAGATGGGAGAAGGGGATACCACAGAGGCCTTTCCCCAGATCAATGTTTTCCTTGAAGAATTTTTTTTAAGTGAGGACTTGGGAGATAGCTTACTCAGTAGAGTGCTTGTGAAAGGTGAGAGCCTGAGTCAAATCCCAAAATGCATCTGTAACATCAACACTAAAGAACAGGAGATAAAAAGATCCCTAGGACTTGCAGGCCAGTCAGCATAGCCTAACCAGCAAGCTCCAGGGCAGAAAAGGTAGGCAGCCCAAATAAAACAAGGTAAATGGCACCTAAGGAACAATACCTCAAGTTGGCCTCTGGCCTCCACACACCACACGAATGCACGTTGCACGTACATATACAGAGGAATTTTTAAAAACCTCCATTATCCCTGCTCTTTTTCATATGTTTAATTCATTGGTTTCTACATCAGATCTAATAGCTGCAAGAAAGAGGACAAAATCAATTAAGAGTAAAATATAACATGACAGTTTTCAAGGAATTAGTACAAACTGCCTTTTATTGGGCGCCAACAAAACAAAGTTGCTTGGGGAAAAAGTGTTGTCAAATGTCAAATAGAAAAATTATTTGAAAGCAAGTGACAATAAATAAATTCCCCCAAATTCATGAGGAAGCTAACTTTTATACCCCTAACGGTTAGGATGAGATGGCTGTATTGGAGTAACTGCTCTAGTAACTTACAAGGTGATCCCTGAGGCTCAGCTACTCCTACCCTGGCTAGAGGCGATTATAAAAATCATTCAGGAGTGGCAATAAATACAGTATCTACCAGCCACAGTAGAATAGGTCAATCACAAGCCAACAGGTGTTCAGAACTAGCTAAGAAGATATTATTCAAGCAGGGTACAAAGGGAATAGTGGATTGCCAGAGGAGAAATGCTATTTATCAGACCATGACAAACTTCCACGTGTTTGCACTGGGATTAACCTACTGCTTGATGGTTGGTTTGCATCCCAAACTAACAGTAGCAAACTGGTAGTGAGGCAGACCTTTAAGACACTGTCATCGACTTCTGAATATTTTGCAACGCATGTTCAAGTTACAAACCCTCTTTATAAATGAAGGTGATATATTCCATAATATTTCATATTTGAAATTCCTTAAATAAATCCAAGTTCAGCCCAAAAAATTATGCCATCAGGCCTGGCAAGATGTGTTAGCATGAACATTTGATGACTTAGATTCTTAAATTCCACAAGGTGGCAGGAGAGAACCAACTCCCTAGAGTTGTCTTCTGACCTCTTCACTGGAATGCATGCACATACACACACACACAGAAAGTTGCTTGGGGAAACACATGCACACAAATAAATACACACATATATAAATGTGTATGTCACTCTACATGTAATCCAAACTAACCAAGATCACCGCCATACATAATTTGCCATGGGTAAAAATGAATGCTTCTCTGGCCCTGTGCTTCTAGGTGTGGGAGAACTGCCCTGAGGACGTGAAAGGGGGAGAACTGGTCCTGTGAACTCACCAGGGTAATGCAGGAAGAGTTCACCCTGGTGGTGAGGATAAGGAGAGCTGGTGGGCTGACCAACCCTGCAACTACCCAGGTCACTCCAACATACCCCCCTCATCTGTGAGCTGCTGGAGCACATAAAGGGACCAGTCCTGCAGATCCTAAGCTGCAGGATCTCCACAACACTGGGCAACAATAGGATATCCAAGAGAAGCCCAGGATCGATAGCATAGCAGAAACCAGAGACCTCGAACCAGACCAAAGACTCTTTGCAATGAACACTTTCAAGTAAAGATATATGGACAAAAGGTTTACTGAGTGACTCACTGGGTCACACTGCAGCTTCCATGATGAAACTGGTTTTTCTTTTTTTCTTCGTTTTGTTCTCTTAAATTTCATTTTATTTGGGAGTAAGCAGGAAGGTTACAACAGTGGAAGACAGATGTGAAGTGAGAGAGAAATGAATTGGGATGAAGATATATAATGTGAAAGACACAAACAATAAATAAAAAAGAAAGTTTAAAAAAAAAAAAAGGACTCAGGCTGAGGAGCAACCCAGTAGGCAGAGCTCTTCCATGGCCTCTGAATCAGCTCCTGCCTTGAGCTCCTGCCCCACCTCCCTCAGGGATGTGACCTGAGAGTTGTAAGATGAAATAAACCTCCTCCGACAAAAAGAATCAATGCTTTTCAATTTAAATGAATCAGATAGGTATATTTTTATAACTATCATTTGAATAATTCAAAACGCAGTTTAAAGTACGGATATGGTATAAATCCTAATAATAAAAAATGTAAAGTAATAGCACCTGTTTTAATTAGATCTAACAACAGAAACAAAATGGTTATTTCAGCACAATAAATGATTACTTGACTCTAAACATAACAAATATAGAACAAGATGAAACTAGGAATGGGCTGGATTCCACACAAATCACAAAAACCTTTTACCTCAGTCTGCAGGATGGCAGCCCTTTGTTCCTTAGCAGTGAGGGACTCCTTTAGCACCTCGATGTGTTGCTTACTATCTGAGAACTGGTTTGTGAGAGTTTCTAGCTTGGTTTGTAAGGCTAGCAGTTCAGTGTCCTTTCTGGACAACTCTTGTTTCACCTGGCCAATCTGGAAAAGAAAACACAACATTGTAAGGAAGAAAGAAATCACACAGCTACCGCACAACTGGACCTCTGGCAGATTTACGACACAAGATAGGAAAGAGATGCAGCACTGACTTGATGATAGGTGTGGGGTGCACTTTAGTGGTGAAGCACTTGTCTAGCAACCCCGAGCTCTAGGCTCATCAAATGGGAAATAAATAAGACGGGACATACTAATCTTTTACACCATCTAATACCGGATGTTCCTTACCAAAAACTAAGCTTATTCAAACACAGAAATTTCTAATCTTCATTTATTGTCTTTAAATAGTTTCTGAAATGCCTTAGGCCAGTTGTTCTCAACCTTCCTAATACTGAGACCCTTTAATACAGTTCCTCATGTTGTGGTGACCCCAACCACAAAGTTATTTCATTGCTAATTCACAACTGTAATTTTGTTACTGAGCAGTGTTGCAGCTTCCGATGGTCATGACCCTCAGGTTGAGAACCACTGCCTTCGGGGAAAGCTGGAGGAAGAAATTGCAGTTCAACCCGACCAGACAGCGCTCATCACCTAAATGCCACTTCATTTGGTCAGAAAACAATGAGTGCGAACGTAGAACATGAGGGGAAAGTAACTTCCTATTTCTGCTGAAAGTAAATTCAAATCCTAGTGGTATGCTTCTTTAGTTTTCTTTCTCAAACAAAAGTTTTATAAACGCTTTATCTTAAAAAGCTAGGCTAGATGAGGTACTGTAAACTTTTATCCCATGCAGAACAGGCAGAAGCTGTTGGATCTCTGTGAGTTCTAAGCATGCCAACAGTACAGTGAGACCCTGTATCGTGAAAACAGGACAAAACCAGGCTGGTTTCAGTGTTAGGGCATCAGAGAGATGTTTTCTTTAAAAAAAAAAAGTCAACTGTTTATCAACTACATTCACATCATAGACATAAACAGACACATGGACTTAAATGAAGAATGCATACGCTCTCCCTGAGAGAATCCACATGTGGCATCTGAACAGGCCAGTCATAAACACTACAATGCACTCTTCACAAAGCTTTTCTTTTAATTTTTCTTTTTTGGTTTTTCAAGATAGGGTTTCTCTGTGTAGCCCTGGCTGTTCTGGAACTCGTTCTATAGACCTGGCAGGCCTCAACTCACAGAGATCTGCCTGCCTGTGTGCCTCATGAGTGCTGGGATTAAAGGTGTGCACCAGCACAATCTGGCTCCACAAAACTCTCTTAACACCAACAAATATTTCCTTTTAAACAACTTCCTTATATCTCTATTGTTCCTAAGCATTTGTGTGTGTGAGTGTGCGCGTGCGCGTGAGTGCGAGAGAGAGAGAGAGAGAGAGAGAGAGAGAGAGAGAGAGAGAGAGAGAGAGAGAGAGAATGAATCAGTCAGTCTTGTGTGCCCCAGACCAGCCCAAACTGACTATGCAGCCAAGGCTGGTCTTGAACTCCTGATCTTACTGTCTCTATCTGCTAAATGTTAGGATTACAGGTCAACAGCCAATGAGGACAGTAAATGTGCACAGTGTTATATTTGCTGGATATCCATCTGTCAGCTTCTGCCTTGCTCCCTTGAGTCTGGTTCTCTCACTGAAGCTGAAGCTAACCAACCCTAGAAACCCTCCTGTGTTCATGTCCCTGTACCATTAGGATACAGACAGGCAACCACACCTGGCATCTGACATGACTTCTGGAGACTGAAACACTCATGCTGACAGAGCAAGCGTTCTTATTCATTCAGCCTTCTTAGCCAGCCTTGTTCCTAAGACAGGGTTTCTCTGTGTAGCCCTGGTTGTCTAAAACTCACTATACAGACCAGGCTGGCCTCAAACTCAGAGATCCATCTGTTTCTGCCTCCCAAGTGCTGAGGTTAAAGATGTGCACTACCATGCCCAGCCACCTTCTTTCCTATTTTGAAACTTTAAATAAAGATTTAAAAAAAGCTGTCTTATGACATTTTCTGAGTTTATATTATTAGGTCTACCGTCCAGAAAATAAGTACATGACAGATTAACTACTGGCAGACATATGGTACGTCAAAAATTTTCATGGCAGATGAAGCTAAATTCTGGAGTTTTAGAAAACTAAGCATCTCTAAAGTAGTTTACTACACCAATCTTAGGTAACAAGAGAAAGCTTTTTAAGAAATTTCACAGGAAGAAATAGAGTTTACCTTAAAATCAGACTTTTAATTTGGGAACATACCACAACAAAAGAGTTGTTTCCTAGCATGTACAAGACCCTACATTTGATCTCCCCAGGAAAACACAAGATAGGAAGAGAGGGAGGGAAGAAGGGAGGGAGGGAAGGAGGGAGGGAGGGAAGGAGGAAGAAGGAAGGAAGGAATGAAGGAAGGAAGGAAGGAAGGAAGGAAGGAAGGAAGGAAGGAAGGAAGGAAGGAAGGAAAAAAACCAATTATACTTTTAAGAAGCACTAAAAATAATTTAGTCTTCTCTTTCAATAAGGCAAGCATTTTTCTATACACATGAAAACTATTTACAGATAAGCAAATACGTAAGGATACTCATGCTATCCCTTTACCAACAACAAAAATACATATTAGCATTATTCCATCTGTAATATATAGATTGAACTAAAAATATATTTATTCTATAAATAAATGCCCAGAATATTCAAAGTGTTACTGCTTTCTCAGGAAAGAACTATAGTTCAAAGGTATCTAAATCTCTGGATATTTCTAAACATGAGTTAAAAATAAACAGAAGCCAGGCATGGAGGTACACACCCAAAAACCTCAATGCTAAGGAGGCTGAGGCAGAATCAGAGGCTTGATGACTAGCCTACATAATAAGGTCTTTCTCAAAATCCTAAAATGCACACATACATACGGAGAGAGACTTCCGTTCTACACAGGACTGCTGTTTCCTTACTGTGTGCACTACTCAACAAGCTTTACATGCTGCTACACAGACCCTTAGAGACTGAGAAAAAGAAGAAAAAATTTTAAATAAAAGAAAAATTTATAAGTACAAATCTTCCTTCTGGAACGCCCAGGAGAGAAAACTAGGTGAGGAGCACATGATAGCAGTTAGTTGCTAAAGAGATCAGTAATGTTATTCTTCTCTACATCTTGGCTTCCTAACTGGCAATGGAGAAATTATACCAAAGCCTCATACTGCTTAGAATTCAATAAAATAATGTACTTGGCCTGTTGTCTGATACACATAAATGAAAAATAGTCGCTAAGAAAAAAAGGAAGTTATATACCAATTCCTCCTCCAGATAACATATAGTTAATACCATAATCCAAATTAGATCTTTTCCAAACATAGTATTTTACTTTTTAACCTACAATACAAAGTAGCCATAAATAGGAAGCAGCATATCAAATTATCAAAATTTATTTTTATATTTATGGTTGTGAGCCTAGCCTTTAACGGCTGAGCCATCTCTCCAGCCCTCAAAATTTATTTTTAATACTGCATTCAAGTCTTAGTCCACAATTCTTCCAAAGGGTAGTTTTTCCACTCATCTTTGACACTTTAAAGAAGCTGTGTATGGACAATACAAACAAAATAGTGAAGAAATTACAAGTAAACTCTAAAACGGGATAGCTGGTGTCAATCAAACCCTACCCCTTATGACCTGTGGTTCACTGGGCATTGTCTGTTACTTGAGCTTTCTCCTCTGTAAATTGGTGCTGATCACCCCAGATGCTTCTAGTAAGTGTACAGGTCATGGTTATTTTATTATTATCTATTAGAATGGTTTGAAATGCAGTTTTAGTAATTTAAAAAACATCACACCAATTCTAAACTCCCAGGTAAATTTAAATAGCTATTTACTCTCTATACATCTGTCCTAAAGAAAATAACATTTGCTGCAAAATCTCCTAATGAGAACTTAATGTCTCCATGTAGTTAGAGTACTTTTCTCAAGAACTTCAAATGGAGGTAAGTTGTAGGCGATAGGCTTAGAGATGTCTGCATTCCTGTACCTAAAAGAATGGAGGGAAAGACCATTTATATAAATCAGCGTACATCTACTCAACAAGGGAATGAGGAATGGGAGTTTTGAGATACCATCCACAGAACAGCAAAACAATAAAGAACCAGGTGTAGGGCTCCCAGAATCCATGTGGACTCAGTGTGCACAAGTGACATATGGGTCAAACTGTGAACAAAGGTCAGTCAAAAGAGCAGAGCAGGCTGGTTAGTGCTAAGAATGGACATAGCTGCCATCCATAGAGAGAATGAAAGTGTAAGCCACCCAGAAGCCAGAGCCAGCAGGGTCCCACTGTGGGATCACTGCACACAGAGAGGTAAATCTTACTGCAAAGACCTCAGACTGAAGACCAGCCGCTCTCTTTTTCAGCTCCTCCCCTTGAGCCTCTTTCGAACTTAGTTCCTCCTTCAGTTGTTCTACCTGTCACGACATTGTTATTGTTTTTCACTCATGTGCCAACTTAGGACTTCAAATTATCTGATTTTGAGCCACAGTGACCTCTGAAATAATAATAACTTATGTAAAATAATTGAATCTTTTCCACTAACTCAATTTTCAAAGGCATATACTGTTTCTATTTCAAACTTTTTTCAAATGAACTAGAATGTGCTGGTCAGCAAAAAGGAAGTATAATATAGATTTTAATATGGTATATTTTGTCCTTAAAATCATGGAGAAAATCCAAGCTAACAAAAAGTTGAGCACATCAATTTTTTAGCATTAAAACTAGCACATAATTGGCATAAATCATCAATAACAGACTCTTTAGCAATAGAGGAAAATTCTACAGACATATGCCAGATACACAACAAAAAGCCTAAACAGGATAGGGAGTCACACCTGTATTTCTTGACAGTCAAATTTGGAGAATGTTTCAGTTTTCAATTGTGAGAAACTGAAGAATACAGCCACTCTATATACATTTGGGAAATGCAGTGAGTTAAGATTTTTCTAGCTAAATTTTCATTGTTAAAATTATTTATTTGCATATTTATTTGTTTTGAGACAGGGCCTCACTGTGTAGCCCTGGCTAGCCTGGAACTCACTATGTAGACCAGGCTGGCCTCTAAGATGCAGCAGTCCAGCTGTCTCTGTCTACCAAGTGCTGGGACTGCAGGCATGTGCCACCATGTCCAAACTTTGACAATAATTATTTTTAATTGAACCACAATAAAATTGATATCCCAATAAATTAAATTCTTCAATTTTATTTAAATAGTTTATAGAATCAAAATAAATGACTTTTGGATCTGATAGGCCTCAGTACTGACTGCCCTACTGCACACACGCCTGAGAGCACATAGGGAGCAGCAAACCTGAGAGCAAATGAACTCCCCTAACTGAGAAAGCAAAGGCCTTCCATCTTGGGACTTGTTTAAAGGGGAAACATTTAACTTGTTTTGGGGGGAAAAAAAAAAACAACTTTCAGGGATTTGATTTAAACTATTTCCCAAGAAGGGGTAGAGAATGAGCTCTCACACCATAAGAACAATGTGGTTGAACAAAGTTCCATAAAATCATTTCAGAAGGACTTACAGAAACAAAAAGTTAAACGATAACATGTCCTTAGTCACATCAAACAATTCTTATTTAAATAAAAGCCTACAATAACTAAATGATACCAGTCATTCTGACCTTAACTCTGGGAAGTTTCTAAGTGGGGGCGGGGGAACACTCCTCTAAGATCTAATAAAGCATAAAGTAGATCTTTGCAATCACTAACATGGAAAAGTATGCAAAAATTTTAAAGCTTCCAGGAACTGAAGTATCCATTCCATACCTTATTCTTCATGAATTTAGAGTGGCTCCTATACACCTCCATCTGTTTCATTTCCTCCTCTCGCTCTTCAGTGCTCAAAGCCCCATTTGATTTCAGCATCTGAATTTCCTCTTCCAGGTCTCGGAGTCCACGCTCCATGGAAGAAATTTTTGAATCCTAGGAACATGGAAGAGTTAAGTGTTGGGGAATATTATTTTCAGGTGTCACTTTTGTTTACACTGCATTTGTTTAACTCTGTGAAGCTGTGTTACTGTGTCTGTCTAAAACACCTGACGGTTCTAACAAAGAGATGAACAGCCAATAGCAAGTAGGGAGCAAGGATAGGCGGGGCTAACACGCAGAGATCATAAATACAAGGAGAAATCTGGGAGGAGAGAGAACTAGGAGACTAGGACATCAGGGGCCAGTCACACAGCTACAAAGCAAGCCACTGAGAAAGAAGAAAGGTATACAAAAATACAGAAAGATAAAAGCCCTTTCAAAGGCAAAAGGTAATCAGGATAATTTAAGATAAGAAAAGCTAGCAAGAAACAAGCCAAGTTAAGGCCAGGCATTAACGTCTGTGTGTGATTTATTTGGGAGCTGGGTGGTGGGCCCCTCAAAAAAATAAGAGTAAAATATCCTACAACAGTTAAGTGTTAAACTATTTACAAAGATTAAAAGCAGTTGAATGACTGGGTCTCTGCAGCAAGTGGGACGAGGAGGACACATCCCCACAGCATGGCTGCTCCTCTTCCTCCCTCCAGGTACAGACACTTTCAACTCAAGCAGACAGAATTGACCAAACGGGCAGAAACAACAGAAAATGGTTAAAGGTTCTCTGCACTTTTATGATCAACAAATTTCTAGTGGAGGAAGAAGAAAGCTGGAGACAACAAGCCAGCAGACTGCAATAGTGCCATTTACTTCTCTCTGCTCTTGGCTACAGATACAGTGTGACCAGCTGTCTCAAGTTTCTGCCTCTGACTTTTCTGCAACTGTGAGCTATACCATGGAACCCTAAGCCAGCTTGTCACAACAACAAAGAAATCAGAAGACCATGTGTCTAGTAAAAAGCAACACCACCTAACATCAGTCGTTAGCTATGTGCAAGGCCCTGTCCAAAGCATTTTACATGTTTTAATCAATGAACATCAAATTAACCACTGAATTAATAGACTTTTTTTTATAAATCTGAGAAAGCCATAGAGACGTTAGGAACTTGCTTTTTGTCACATATCTGATAAGATGTAGCTAGATTTTTAAATCAAAGGAGTTTAACTCAGAAAGCAAACTCTTAAAACTCCTAGAGATTTCTAATGGCTAGTCTAAAGCAGTTTTTCAAAATACTATCTTCAATTCGGGGGTCCTCTAGACATAGAGTCTACAGGGCTAAAGCTATTTTTGCAATAATCTTACAGTTATCATTAGATCTGTACAATGTGTTGACAATTGCGCTGATAAGAAACAACGAACAAAGGTACCAGTGCCTGAGCACAAGTCAGGACAGTAGTAGTCACGACATTCTTTAGAGGGATAAACTGGCAATGAAGAAAAATAAAATCTTAAAGAATGTCCTTAAGCAGTTAAAATGCATTACTTTTAATAATATCCAGCATCAAATCTATATGAAAAGTGGGATTAGGCATGGAGCACTTATACTGCATACTGAACAATGGCTATCCCTAGTAACTGCATACTGAATAATGGCTATCCCTAGTAACGGCACCTGCAGGGTGCTGTAAGGTGCAAGGGGAGCTATATACTTCCTTCTTACAGCACAGCTCTTACTAAAGACACAACTGGAAAATGGTGATTACT
The DNA here is from genome assembly GCF_000317375.1 of Microtus ochrogaster. NCBI lineage: Eukaryota > Metazoa > Chordata > Mammalia > Rodentia > Cricetidae > Microtus > Microtus ochrogaster. Next base: position 34,032,148 of record NW_004949099.1, read on the forward strand.
GAGACTTAGGTTTTGGCAAATTTTGTTTCTAAAAATAAAGGAAGTATACCAGGCAGTGGTGGAATATGCCTTTAATCCCAGCACTTGGGAGGCAGAGGCAGGCGGGTCTCTGTGAATTCAAGGCCAGCCTGGTCTACAAAGGGAGTTAGTTTCAGGACAGCCAAGGCTACACAGAGAAACCCTGTCTCCAAAAGAAAATAACACAACAACAACAAAAAAGTTGGCTTATCAACTTTAAGAGAATTATGGGATCCTAACATTAAGTTTTCTTTTTCTGTGTGTGTGTGTGTGTGTGTGTGTGTGTGTGTGTGTGTGTGTGCGTGCGTGTGCATGCATTGGGCAAGCATGTTCATGTGGGTGACATACCTGTGTATGCCTGTACAGACCAAAAGACAAGCTCCAATGTTGCTCCTTAAGCACTATCCACCCTGTTTTATAAGACAAAGTGTCTCCCTTGCCTGGAGCCTACCAAGTAGGAGAGGCTAGTCAGCCAGCAAGTCCCAGGGAGCTCTCTCCCTGTTGCTATCTCCCCAGTGCTAAAGTCATAAGCGTGTTCCTACAAGCTCAGCTTTTCTACATAGATTCTAGGGATCCAGCTCAGGTACCCAGCAAACATTTTACTGATAGTTATCTCTGGAGGCCAAGAAGTTTGCTTTCCATAATTCCTCTTTTCATTGGCATATGTTAATTACATAAATAACCAGCCTTATTGTGCCATTTTGTACATGTATGAACATAATTTGATCCTGTTTACCCCTATTACTCTTCTTATCACCCTCCCTCCTGACTAGGTTTCCTTCTTCTTACCTAACAATCCCCTCTCTTCTCTAAGAAATCTGACATTTGATTTAAAGAAATGCTAGACAACTCTTTTTGTCTCATTTGAATTATGTCCAACAACTGAAAAGAAACTGAAAATCCTGTTAAGGTATTCTTTCATTAAACTTACAGTTTCCTCTCGATCTTCCAGTTGAGCAAAGTATTATACCGTAACTCTCTACCCATGCAAGGAGGCTACCCATTTAAGAATGAAAGGTGACCCCAAGATTCTTCATGAGATTCTCACTTACCTTCATCTCAATGACGGTTTGCAAGGCTTTTGTTTTGGCAGAATCGGGGGCATTCTCAAATCTCCGGTGCATCTCCTAAACAAAAGCAGAAGGGAGTCAGTGGCTGCCTTCCTATGTTCATGCCATATTTTGGTCTCACTTTGTAGCTCTGGCTGGCCTGGAGCTCACAATGTATTCCTGACTGGCCTTGAACTCAAAGATCCACCAGATCCTCGGCCTTTGCCTCCCAAGTTCTGGTGTTCTTGGGAGATGTTAAAAATAACTAAGCTAACATTTGTGGTAAGTGGACCCTTTCTTTGTTACAGACCTTTACCTGAGTGCATTCCAACTGATTCAACATACACTCTGGAGGATTCCTGGTTCTGAACAACTAGTTGTTTAAAATTAATCATAATAATACCAACAGCTACAATACAAGAAACTACCACACATCACTAGGGTGACACGAAACCAAAACCGCACATGCTCTAAAGGGGGATTAAGGAAGACCCCTCTTTTGTTTGTTTAGTTTTTCAAGACAGGGTGTCTATATAGCTCTGGTTGTCCTGGAATTCACTCTGGAAACTAAGCTAGCCTCAAACTCACAGAGATTCACCTGCCTCTGCCTCCAAATGCTGGGATTAAATGTGTGTGCTGAAAAGGACCCTTTTTAAAAAGAAAAAATAAAGGCCATCACCACCAGCCCGCTATGCACAGAGAGCTATGACGTTATCTGTTAACTGCAGCACCCACCTCTAGAGCACTAAGTGCCTCGCTTCCTATGATGAACGCCGCCAGTGTGTGCGACCCCAGGGAAGAAGAAAAGGTCTCTTAGACAAGTTTCCAAGTAGCTCAAAATCAGAAAATGTCATGACAGCTTTCTTTTTTAATCCAATGTTTAATGAGTTTAAGACAGGAAGGAATGAGGCCAGACATGGTGGCACATGCCTTTAGTTCCGGCACTCTTTTTTAAAAGAGACTGGATGCTATGAAAAGACTGAACTTTTAAAGTATTTGAATTTTTAAAGCTGTAGAACCTGAGTTTGTAAAATGATGTACATTGTGCTATCTCTATTAATGTGTGCTCTTGGGGGTGAACAGTGATGTGTGTGTCTGGATGCCCAGCTAACAAGGGGTCAGTTGTGCTGGCTAGTTTTATGCCTACTTGACATAAGCCAGGGTCAGTGCAGATAAGAGAACCTCAATTGAGAAAATACCTCCATTATTAGATCAGGCTGTAGGGAAGCCTAAAGGGCAATGGTTTTCAATCTTCCTAACACTAAAACCCTTTAGCACAATTCCTCATGTTGTGATGACCCCAACCATAAAATTATTTCGTTGCTATTTCATAACTGTAATAATGCTACTGTTATGAATCATAGTATAAATATCTGATATGCAACCCCTATGAAAGGGTCATGAACCTCCAAAAAGGGGTTGGTACCTGCAGGTTGAGAACCACTGGTATAGGGCATTTTCTTAAGTGATTGATGTAGAAGGGCCCACCCCATTTGGATGGGGCCACACCAGACTGGTGTTCCTGGGTTCTATAAGAAAGCAGGCTGAACAAGTCATGAAGGGAAACAGAGGCAGGCAGATCTCTGTGAGTTTGATACCAGCCTGGTTTTAAATAAATAAACAAATAAGTTGGTAGTTGATGTGGGAGTGTCATATATCAATCTGTTGATTTCATTGGTTAAGTAATAAACAAACTGCTTGGGCTCATAGCTTAGAACATAGGTGGGTGGAGTAAACAGAACAGAATGCTGGGAGGAAGAGGAAGTGAGCTCAGACTCCACAGCTCTGCTCTCGGGAGCAGATGCCTCAGAGAGACGCCATGCTCCCCGCTCCTGGGAAGATACACTCCCGGTAAGACCGGTGCTCACTAAGACCGGTGCTCACAGATTATTAGAGATGGGTTGATCGGGATATCAGAATTAGCCAGTAAGGGCTAGAGCTAAAGGGCCAAGCGGTGATTAAATGAACACAGTGTCCGTGTAATTATTTCGGGTAGAGCTAGCCATGTGGGCGGCCGGGTGCCGGGACGCAGCCCGCCGCTCCTATTTCTACAGGTAGTGATGGAAATATTAACAGTCTTCAAGAATCACTCAGAAGTTCTAGACAACCTCAGACAATAATTACTAATAAACCTGAGACAACCCTAGATAGGAGGACAGAGTGTAATACTCCATACGAAAATGGTTAAAAATAATGAAAATGACCATGATTTTGGTTGTCTTTCACCTAACTTACTCACTGTTGCCTGATGAGGAAGCTCATAGATTAACTTCTCTTAAAATTCTTACAGAACAGGCTGGAGAGATGGCTCAGAGGTTAAGAGCACTGAGTACAATTCCCAGCAACCACATGATGGCTCACAACCATCTGTAATGAGATCTGGTGCCCTCTTCTGGTCTGTAGACACACATGCAGAAAGAACACTGTATACATAATAAATAAATAAATCTTTAAAAAAAATTCTTACAGAACAAAAACCCTTTCAAAAAGTTTTTCACACTATACTCTATTTTTTTTAGTGCACTTCTGGTTTCAGTTTTAGTTTAGAAATGCCCAACTGCTAAAGTCTATGAAAATATTCCAAACTCCAAAAAACCCCACAACCCTGAAAAAGCTCTGGCTCAAGCACTTAGGGGTAGACAGACTCAGTCTTTATTATATACACTACTCTTTCTACTAACTTTAAGTATCCAAGTAGACAATCACAACATAGGTAACAAGCATTTCAAAAGTGTGGTGGTTTGAATGAAAATGGCCCCCAAAGGCTCATAGGGAATGGCACTACTAGGAAGTGTGGCCTTGCTGGAGTAGGCACAGCCTTGTTGGAGGAAGCATGTCCCTGGCAGTAGGCTTTGAGGTTTCAGATGCCCACGCCCGATCCACTGGTTTACTCTTTCTGCTGCCTTCAGATTCGGAAGTAGAACACTTGGCTCTCTTTTCAGCACCATGTCAGCCTGCTTGCATACCATGTCCCACCATGATGAATTGTGGACCAGTCCCAATCAAATGTCTTCCTTTATAAGTGTTGCCATGGTCATGGTACCACTTCCCAGCAATAGAAACCCTAACTAAGACAACAAAACTAGACTCCAACAGCATTCTAAACCTGCACCACATGCGGGCATTCACACTTTCTAGTCTCCCATAAGCCAAAGGCAAAAAATCTACCTAGATGTCCCTTCAAAACGTACCAAAATCTAGCCGGGCAGAGGTGCACATGCCACACCTTTCATTAACAACTTCCTACATTTTGCCTCCCTTACTGCACTTCTCAATAGAACTTCTTTAAAAACCAAGTTGATCAGTAAGCGGTGGTGGCACATGTCTTTAATCCCAGCAATCAGGAGGCTGAAGGAGGCAAATCTCTGAGTTCAAGGCCAGCCTGGTCTACAGAGTGAGTTCCAAGACAGTCAGGGCTTTTTTTGAGAAGCCCTGTCTCAAAAAA
>NW_004949099.1:34038070-34040697 GCF_000317375.1 Microtus ochrogaster
AAAAAAAAAAAAAAAAAAAAAAATACAAGTTAATCTAATCACTCCCACACTCTTGACTTCATTAGATTTCTATTACAGTGAAAAGACACCATGATCACGGCAAAAATTATAAGGAAAACATTTAATTGAGGGCTTCTCTTACACTTTCAGAGGTTCCGTTCATTATCATGATAGTGGGAAACATGGCATGCAGACAAACACAGTGCTAGAGAAATACCTCAGAGTCCTACATCTTTCAGGCAACAGGAAGTTGACTGACTCACTGGGCAGTATCCTACACATACGAAACCTCAAAGCCTACCCGCACGGGTGGCACACTTCCTCCAACAAGGCCATGGCCACACCAATAAAGCCACACCTCCTAATAGTGCACTCCCTGTGAGATTATGGAGGCCAATTACATTCAAACTATCACACTTGTCAAGGCTGCTCAGATGACGTGTTTTCTTGAGAGACTATAAATCCTCATATTGTCATTATACTTCAGTCATACTTGGCCCATCCCAAGCTTCTCCACCCATCACAACCCTATGTAAGTCCCTGCTTGATACCATTAAATGAGTTCCTGCTTTGACAGACTCCTGTAGTAATAAGAGCAGCGGGGCTGCGTCCCCAGCACCCCGGCCGCCTGCTAGCTTATGCCCCAAAATAACAACACAAAAATTGTATTCATTTAAACACTGCTTGGCCCATTATATCTAGCCTCTTCTTGGCTAACTCTTGCACCTGGACTAGCCCATTTCTAATAATGTGTGTAGCATCCCAAGGTGTGCTTACCGGGAAGATTCTAGCCTACATCCATCCTGGGTCGGAGCTTCATCGCGTGTGCCTCAGAGAGCAGAGCTATCGCGTCTGCCCAGGAGTGGGGAGCATGGCATCTGCCGCCGAGAGGAGAGCTATCAAGTCTGAGCTCACTTCCTCTTCCTCCCAGCATTCTGTTCTGTTTACTCCACCCACCTATGTTCTAACCAATAAAATGGGCCAAGGCAGTTTCTTTATTAGCCAATGACCTTCCTCCATCAGACTCCCGACTCAGTGGGTGTGCTTCTCCCCAGGGCCTGGGGGGAGGGCTGAGTTGCAACACTCATCATCTGTCAGAGAGCCCCGCAGAACATAGATAAGTGTAATAATGTTTTAATATTAGTAATATAAGCATAGTAAATTTAGTAAAAAAAAAAATGAGTGACCAAAAAAAATCAAGATCACATTGTTTTAGAGAAGAAGAGTCTCTGACAGTGATGTTACATGGGAGCTCTGGGTGACTATTAAAGTTCCCTTTCTGTACTCAGGTGCAGGAGAAGAAAACATACCTCACAACTCTTTAAGCTGTATAACTGTTGATACTACTATCCTGAGGTGCTGGAGTTAACCTCAGGGACTTGCATATGTTAAGCAATGAATCTTCCACTGAGCTACAGCCCTAGCCCTGATTTACTGCACTTTCTATATTATGTCTTCAACTTTTAGAATCTATTAAGTTCATCTATTTAGTCCAGATTAATCTGCCACTGCATTAAAACAAACACACTAGCAATAGCTTGTTCACCATAAATCTGTTCCCCACACTGTACACAAGGTGCTCATTGAGTACACAGTAGAGACTTCTAATGATGTTTGCTCAACAAATAAGTGTAAGATTTTTGATTCTATAAACAAAATGAACTACACTAACTGTAAACAATTTTCACATAATAATAAAAGGCTAAAATCTATACTTACATTTATTACTTAGTGCTTCTGTCTTACAAGATACTTAAGTTGAATTTCTTTGAAATACTTCACAATTAAATTTCACTAAGTTAGGTGTTCAACTAATTTAATGAAATCTCTTCCCCATTACCTAATTCCAAACAAGTAACTTCAAAATGCTCCATTCTGTGGTAAACTATTATAATTTTATTTTTAGCCCCTAGCATGTAGGCAAAGAAAAGTAAAGAAAAACAAAACTATATGAATTTTAAAGATCCTTCTGCATGTATAATAAGGAATGGCTAGACTGCACTCTGCCTCACTCACACGCACAAAGCTTTCCTATGGAGGAGCTATCCGAAAGCCTCTCAGCAAATTTCTAATCTCGGGCCTTCACGTTAAACCTCACTGTAAAAACATCTTGCATTCAGGGCTGACAATCTCCCTGTTCCCACTGAGAATAACAAGCCTCTGGCTCATACCCTGTAAATAATGGGCGAAGCTCTGGAAATAGAAGTAAATTACTATTCAAACATGTATAAGAAGAAGAATGTACTATTTATTCACTTCATTTCATCCCTATTGGCTGAAATGTAAACACAAGTACATGTAAAAGCATGTAAAAGAAAATCATGTAAATAATCTACAACTTGGGCACTGGAGACAGCTCAGGTGGTACAGTGTTCCTGCGAGCATAAGGATCCAAGTGAGATCCCCAGAATCCGTATGATTCTAGCCAGCTAGGCAAGTCCAGTTCGGTGAGAAGCTTTCTCAAAAGACAAAGAAGCTGGGCATGGTGGCTCACACCTTTAATCCCAGTACTCAGGAGGCAGATCTCTGTTTGAGGCCAGCCTGGTCTACACAGAGTGAGTGCCAGGACAACCAGGGCTACAAAGAGAAACCCGTCAAAACCAAACAAACGAGAGAGGGGGGAGGGG
>NW_004949099.1:34040913-34042227 GCF_000317375.1 Microtus ochrogaster
GGAGAGGAGAGGAGAGGAGAGGAGAGGAGGCTACAGCTCCTGAGGAACAATACCTCAGGCTGGCTTTTATAAATACACATACACAACACAATACAAACACACTCTCACACACACATTGAGACACACCTTGGACTTGGGCATGATGATGTAATTCCAGCAGTAAGGGAGCTGAGACAAGAGACAAGTATGGAGAATTTGACTGGACTATATGGAGAAACCGGACAGAACATGACAAAGAACAGGAGTCAGGGCAGGAAAGGGAAAGACAAGCGAAGGAAAGCAGAAGAAAGGGGAAGGGCAGACGACGACAGGGAGAGAAGAAAGATGGGAGGAAAAAGGACAGAAAAAAGAGGGGAGAGGAAGGGAGGGGGAGAAGGAAAGAAAAGAGAAAACGGGGGAGGGAAGGGAGAGAGAAGGGGGAAGGGGCAAGGAAAGGAGAGGTCCGAGGAAAGGAAGAGAGGGCCAAGGGAGAAGGGAAAGAGGAAGGTGAAGAGAAAGGAATTGGAAAAGAAAAGGAGGAAAGAGGGGGTGGAATAAGGAGAGAAGAGGGCAAAGAAAAATAAATTATGGGTACAAGCTGGGCACGGTGGCTCATGCCTTTAACTTCAGCACTCAAGAGGCAGGAGAATCTGAGTTCAAAGCCTGCCTGTCTACACGGTGAGACTATCTTTTAAATAGATATATATTTTAATTTTAATAAATATGGGTAGTTTATATAAATAAACATGGATAGAATTATGTTAAAAGTTCCTACACCCCAATAAGTCTCTCCGCCAATGCAGCAATCCAAACCAGACCAAATCAAACCAAATTAGAAACAGCCCAGGTTTAATAAATAAAACACTCCCGGATGATTTTCCAGCCCTCCAGAGAGGAGATGGGAAAGGAAGACCTGAAAACCACGTGTCTGTTCTGGGGGGCAGTTTAAGTACCCTGTGGGAGTGGTCTTGAGCATCTCTGGTGGAGGGTCATCCTTTGTTGGGCTTTCTGAAATGCAGCAGGGTTTGGAAAGAGATGGGGGAGGGGACTTGGGGTGGAGCTTCCATCAGAACAGCCCAGATATGGAATATGGATGCCAGAAGCTGGGTGAAGCTTCCAAAAGAAATAATGGATTGAATTATTTGAATTTTTACTAACATCACAGTTTCTAGTGTAAATAAGAAATATGTTCCCAGCAATACCACTCCTGGGAATATACCCAAGAGATGTCCTATCAAACGACAAGAGCATTTGTTCAACTATGTTCATAGCAGTATTATTTGTAATAGCCAGAACCTGGAAACAACCTAGATGCCCTTCAATGGAAGAATGGAT
>NW_004949099.1:34043227-34061117 GCF_000317375.1 Microtus ochrogaster
GAGGAGTGGGAAGAGGGGGGAAGGGTGGGAGGAGGGGGAGGGAAATGGGAGGCTGGGAGGAGGTGGAAACTTGTTTTTTTTTTTTCCTTTTCTCAATAAAAAAAAAACAAAAAAAAAAGAAATATGTTATCTGCTGTAATTTATCAAAGAATGGGTAACCTGAAATATGAAAACAAATTAGGAACAATTTATGTTCCTTTTCTGCAGTAGATTCTTACATTTAAAAGAAATAAGCTGGAGAATTAGCTCAATGGTACAGCACTTGCCTGGCATGCATTAGACCCTAGGTTCAATCTCTATAACCATAAAATAATAAGAATAACGTATATCTATTCAACAGTACAGCCCTTCGCCTAGGATGTGCAAGGCCTTAAGTCCAATCCCGAATGCCATTTGCTGACTTTTATCAACATGACTGAAAGAAAGTAGCATCTAAGACTGAAAGTAGCACTTAAAAGTCTGATGTTTCTCTTTTTTCAAATTTCGGGTTTTAGCTCTCAATGCTCTTAGGCCAAATGTTTGTGTAGTCCCCTCACAGAGTCAATCATCCACACAAGTTCTAGATTATTGTACTGCATTCACAGAAGAGACGGAAATGAAGGGAAAGGAAACAGGCTCCTAACTACCTGTTTGCTACCGCCTCTCATCCAGTGATGAACAGTGTGGGCCCACAGCCCTTTGCCATCTCTGGCAGCTACTTCATACTGAGAAAACCTATCTTCTTGACAAAGTGGAAATGTGAGGAAAGAGACACAATTTTAAAAACAAGAATAGGGGCTGCAGAGATGGCTCAGTGGTTAAAACACTGGCGGCTCTTTGAGGACCAGGGTTCAATTCCCAGCACCCATACAGCAGCTCACAACTGTCTGTAACTCCAGTTCCAGGGGATTCGACAACTTCACACAGACATACATGTAGGCAAAATGCCAATGCACATAAAGTAAAAAATAAATAAATTTTAAAGAAAAAACAAAAGTAGTAGGAAATATCTGAATAAGCAAGGTATGTACGGTTCTCATTTTCCAAAATCACTACAAAACATCAAACATTAATATTGGGATGATTTTTCATTCTAATTCCTCCTATTAACTATTGTTGCTTCTGTTATCTTCTATTATGAGACAAGATCTCATATAGACCAGGGTAGCCTTAAATTCCCTATGTAGACACAACTGACCTTTGTATTCCTAAGCCTGCTGCCTCCACCTCCCAGGGGTTTATGCAATGCTAAGATTAAATCAACTAAGATACATCCCCAGTCCAATGGCTGTTTCTCTATACATCTCTATTCCTTTTTTATTCTTACAACTTAAAACTGCCAAGAAAGCTCACAGGCACTTGTCAAATATGCTAGCCAAAAATTCAAAATTCACAGCCTAGAATCTATATAGCTATTATCACTTTTAACCTCAAACATTTTTATAAACCCTAAAAGGAGAAAATCTGTACTAACAAGATCTTAATTAAAACATTATAGTAAACAAAATAAACAGCCAAATAGAATGTTTAATTCATTACAAGAACATGTAGCCTGGTATGAATTGACACAACTCGCCAGAACCCTTCCCAAAAAACAAAACAATACAAACAAAAACAACACAAAAAGAGGCAAAAAGGTCTTAAATATATAATTGAGTTGCAATGCTGTGTACACACAGGAAAAAAAGATTTTCTTTAAATTCCACAGCCAACTTCAATATCTTCTACCAAGATATTGACAATCATAATTTAGTTCTTGAAGCTTGCTCTATTCTCCAAGTATTCAAGACCAAAGCACTAAGCAAATATGGCACGTAATTTACTGCTTGTCCAACAGATGTCCTCACTCATCTAACATAAAAAAGGGACAGCACTGCACAAAATATAGCAAGTCAAGCAATGATATAATTCCATTACCAACAGAAAATCTAAGTTCAAACAACAATGAAACTTCAACACAAAAAGATAGTACTTAATCAAATTTTTAGTTATAATTTTGGTGGAGTATGCAGAATCATGTTCATAAATGAAACAGAAGATTGTACTGGTGATATCACAAATGTTCTTTTACTGTTGTCATTTACCAACTATGAGAAGCCCGGGACTGCAAGGCATACCACTCTTACACATGCCAAATGAGAGTAGAGGAAGCACTCTCCACTGAAAAGCAATGCAGTTCAAAGCTGGGAGTCTTAGAAGGACACGGGCCATAAAAATTTATCTCCATTTGATGTATAAGATCAAATACACACTAAGGGCTTAATTAATTATTGTTGGGTAAGGGAATAAATGAAAGAGAAAGTAGGAGCAAGTGCCTCTAGCCTCTTGCTGCTTTAGAAACTAGTCTGTCGGTAAGGTAAGGCACATGTTAGAATCTATGCCCTAGGGTATCACTTCATCTTTGTAAATTATATCTTCTAATATACATGTTTAATTTATTAATGTTCTTGCTATAGCAAGGAGTCTTTCATGTTAAAGATTAGATTTAATAAGGGTTTTGTTTATGTTTTCTTCTAGTGTCTCTTTTTAAGTAGTTCTTTACTTCATCTAGAACTTAATTTTACATAACTACGTATTTTTTAAATGATGGTCATTATCTCAAAATATTCATCACATACTTAACACTGCATTATCTCCAGATTCTATTCTGTTTTCCTTGGTCACACTGGCCTTAAACTTTAAATTCTATCAGTGTCTGCAAGTCCTGGTATTACAGATATACACCACCAGTGGATTAAAAATCCACTCGCCTACCTGCATAAGTCTTCCCAGACTTTCCAGAGAATTCCCAGTATAGATACAGTAAATTGATAAATTTAAGGGAAATGACATGTATATATTATTTCTGCAATAATGAAAACTGAGCCCCATCCTTTCCATTACTGATATGATTTCCTCCATCCCCTTCTCTAATTGGGACAAACAGATAAAACTTCAAGAATGCTGTCTGCCTTAGTCAGGGTTTCTATTGCTGTGGAATAGACACCATGACCACAGCGACTCGAGGAAAGAGAACATTTGATTGGGGTGGCCTGATTACAGTTTCAGAGTTTCAGTCCATTATCATCATGGTGGGGAGCACAGAGGCACACAGGCAGATGTGCTGGTGGTGGAGGAGTAACTGAGAGACCTACATCTAGCAGGGAACAGGAAGTTGATTGACTCACTGGGTAGATTCCTGAGCATAGGAAAGCTCAAAACCCGCCCCCACAGTGACACACTTCCTCCAACAAGGCCACACCCACTCAAACAAAGCCACAACTCCTAATAGTGTCACCCCCTACAAGATTATCGAGGTCAGTTATATTCAAACTACCACACTGTTAAACACCATTTAGTACAACCATCCCTACCTCTTCCTAACTTCAGTATAGAACTTCACTAGTAAGCAGAATGCTTTCTAATATACATTCACTATACTGTTTGCTACTTTACCAGACTATAAAAGCATCATTCAGTTTTTATTTTATTAGGCATTTATTTGGTCTGGTAGTAAAAATGTATAATATTGTATCTAGAAACTTTGAGGTTTTGGGGTGGGGGGTGGGGGTCCAAGGACAGCCAGAGTTAGTTAGTAAGAGTCTGTCTCAAAAAGAAAAAGTGATTTGGATACTCCAACTCACATGCTCAAATCCTATATCTCCAACAAAACATTATTAGGAGGTGAGTTCTTTGCTTAGTAATTAGGTTTTAAGGACAATCTTATTCTTTATTAGAAGGACCCCAAGGGACTCTCTTACTCTTTCTTACCACTGACATATCAGGAAGAGTGCTGTCCAAAAGTAAGAAGTGGGTCCTCACCTGTCACTGGTGACCTGGTCTTGGACCCCTAGTCTCCAGAACTATGAAGCATGAAACAAGCATCTAGAGTATTTTTGTTATACTAACCTAAACAAAGACAGAAAGCATATAACCTCAGTGTAAAATGGCAAGTAAACATTGAAGAAATACATGTGTATGATTTCAGTGATATGGTCACTTCTACTACATGTACATGCAACACATGTACATGAAAACTTCACTGCAGAATTGACGTGTGAGCTAAGTCTTGAAGAAAGTAAGAAAATAAATAAGCATTTCCAAAGGCACTGTGTCCACTTGCCCTCAAACAATTTTAAGTAGCATGACTATATTTCTTATAAGATATTATGCTACAAATAGCAGCCTTGAACTGTTTGGTGGTATATTCACAAGGGAATATAATTTCCCATATATTGTACAAAATTTATTTATAAAATTTATTATTTTAAAAAAGTTATCTAAACCTCAGGGGTTTTTTTTTCAGTATTTTTGAGCTCAATATATTTCTAATTGTTCACAGACCAAAAATAGTGGCTTTCCATAGCCTTTGATTATTTGGCATTTATTAATTCCTAAACTACTGGGATAGGCTGAAATATTCAGAAGCCACAAAAAAATTTAGAATTCCTAAAGCAGGAAATTATAGTTGTAAAGAAGACATAACCCAAGTTTGTGTCTGTTCCATAATTTTTCCTTACATACACCTGGCATTTTCACTTTTAAAGAGTGTCAGTGTTTGTTTTGTTTTTTCAGGATAAGATTTCTCTGTATGGCCTTGGCTATTCTGTAACTCACTATGCAGACCAGGCTGGCTTCCAACTTATGGATCTGCCTGCCTTGTCTCCCAAGTGCTGGGATTAAAGGCATGCATCACCACTGCCCAGTTGAATATGTTTGTTTTTATTTTCCTTCCTCTCAAATCATGTTAAAAAGAATTATTCAGACTCATCCCAACAATGAGGATCCCCACCTGGCCCCCATTAAAATGTGAAAGTTCGCTGGTTATGGCAGTATGTGCCTGTAACACCAGAGAAGCTAAAATGAATTTTATGTCCAACTAGAAGCAATGGCTAGGTTTATGTCAACTTGACACAGGTGAGACGTCATTTTGGAAGAGGGAACCCCAACAGAGAATATGCCCCCCACCAGACTGACCTGTGGACAACTCTATAGTGCATTTTATAATAATGATAGATGTTGGGAGGGCCCAGTCCATTGTGGGTGGTGCTATCACTGGGAAGTTGGTTGGGGCTCTATAAGAAAACAGGCTGAGCAAACCATAGGAAGCAAGGAAGTAAGCAGCACCCTCCAAGGACTCTGCATAAGCTCTTGCCCGCCTGGTTCCTGCTCTGCTTGAGTTCTTATCCTGGCTTCCCTAAGTGATGAACTGTGATATAAACTGTAAATAAAATAAACCCTTTTTTTCCCCAAGTTGCTTTTGGTCATTGAGTTTAATCATAGCAGTAGAAACCCTAAGATACAAGATTTATAAAATCTACTGCAGCTTTTAAAACACCTCCAGGTAAGATGAATTCTTCCTTTACGCTTTCTTAAAATGACATTGCCTCAGAAAGTGAGGTCTAATCACAGAGCCAGACTAAGTCTGTTTCCTCTAAAACAATGTGTCTCTATTGGTTTCTGCACCCCATAAGCCTCTCTGCCAATGCAGCCATCCAAATCAGACCAAACCAAACAGAATTAGAAAAAGCCCAGGTTTAAAGGATAAAATGCTCCCAGATGATTTTCCAGTCTGCCCCACCCCACCCCCCGCCAGAGAGGAGATAGAAAAGAGACTGGAAAACAATGTGTCTGTTTTCTGGGGGGGGCAGTTTAAATACCCTGTGGGAGTGGTCTTGAGCATCTCTGGGGGTGGGGTCATTCTTTGCTGGGCTTTCTAGGTTGCATCAGGGTTCAGAAAGAGATGGAGGAGGGGGCTTGGGATTGAGCTTCCACCAGAACATCTATATCACACCTCTGGCTACACCTCCATGACAAATGATTTTTAACACATATCTTTCACAGCAAGGCAGACGTTTCCAGGGAAACCACAGGAAAACATTCATTACTGCTTAAGCTTCACCAAAAGGTGAACTGAGGTAGCAGTGCACTGTCTCTTTTTAACTGAGCAGTAGTTAACTGCTCTCCTGATTCTGGTTTTGCTGTCTGTCTCTATGAACAAATAGAGAAGCAAGTAACAAATTAAAACAATCCTACATCCTTCCAGTGACTCAGAAGCCCCTAGGAATCACATGTAGGTTTACAGGAGTGGATATGTTAATGAGTAACATATATGCCAGATGATGTCATTCCATTCAAAAAGAAAGAAATCGGTGAAGCGCTAAAACACAAAAGACAAATTTCCTAGTGAGCAGCACAGCAGAGCACATAAATTTATCTAGGTCAAGATTCTGATTAATGAGGGAAAAAGACAATCAGGAAACTGTAACAGGAAAGGTAGCCACTCACCTCTCTCAACATATTATTCTCTTTTTCCTTTTGCTCCAAAAGACTTTCTAGGTGGTGGACGTGCATCTCTGCCTCTGCCAGCCGTCTCGTTCTTTCATGGTCTTCCTCTGTAGCTTTGGCAGAAAGCCCTTTGCTCTGTAACATCTCCAGAAGCTTCTTAATGGACTCATCCCGAGCACTCAGGGTTTGCTTTTGAGTCTCAATTCGCAGCTCCATTTCTTCCAGGGTCTTCCGCAGAAGAAACAGCTCTTTGGCTTGCCGCTCGTGCTCAGTGTGCAGCCTCTGGAAATTCTCCTCTGTCAGCTCTGCCACACAAGGCTCTCCAGTCCTACTGCTACTATCCTGCTGAAACAGCTGATTCAAGTCCCTCTGAATCCGCAACTCATCCTGGAGAGCCTGGATCGTCATCTGCATGTGCTGGGAACATCACAAAAAAAAAAAAAAAATCAGCTTTCCCCTCAATTAGCAAAGACAGAGCAGCTTGCAGGCAGCTAAAAATAGCTGTAAGGGTTCTCAGAAATCTGCATTCAGCAAATTAGTATTCACCTTATTCTCTCTTAATTCAAATTTTAAAATTATGGTAATAATCCACAATTATCAGCAATTTAATTTGTGCTTATTCCCACCAGGAAAATAAGTACGGCAGTCTTTTACTTTTATAAGCCACAATAAAAAAGGCACAATCTAGACATCTCAAAATTTAATAGAAGGTATCTTAAAGGGACAGAGAAGACTATATCATCAGGAATAAGAACAAAATTTGTCTCAAAATACAAAAATATTTCTAAACACAAGATGACTTTTAATTATTGTAAACATTAATTAGCAAGTACTAGTATTTAATGAGTGGTTATATATAACTTTTTAATTATAATTTAACCTTCAGTATCATCACATACATCCGCACAAACTCATGAATGCACATACAAACACCAAAATCAGGCATAATAGTATATCCCTACATATCAGCATTTGGAGGACTGGACTAAAGCAGGAGTATCTCAAGTTTAAGGCAAAAGTGATACACACGAATCAAAAAGTAAAACTACTTAACATAAACCCTATCTTCATAAGGACTTTAAGGGTCTAAAATGCTGTTGCTGACCGCAGGTACAAACAACACTGTACTCAATCTCTCTCTACAGCTTATTCATCTTGCTTCGCTGGAAATTTATGGACACTGATAAGTAAGTCTCCATATTTCTTTTTTCCTAATCCCTGGCAAAGTAACATTACATTCTTTGACTGAGTGAATGTAATTCTTTAGTAAACCATTTCAATTTTACTGAGAAGTGACCGTGTTAACTGTCGACTTGAAGTGATCTGGAACTATCTAAGAGGCAAGCTAGCAAACACACCTGTAAAGGTCACTGATGAGGTTAACGCAGGTAAAAAGACCCACACTACGAGTGAGCGGTGCCAGTCCCTAGGCTGCAGTTCTAAACTAGACAAAAAGGAGAAAGCGAGACTAGCACCAACATGTATCTCTCTCTGCTTTCCAACTTGGGAACAACCTGACCAGCTGTTCCACTGCACCTCAAATTGTAAGCCAAAGTAAACCCTCCCCTTTTTACATTGCTACTGTTGGGGTATTTTATCACGGCAACCGAAAAGTAGATAAGATACTAGTATTCTAGTAGGGAGGTGATTCTTTACGTAACATTAGCAAAATAAACTTTCATTTTCTGTGTATGGCACAAATCTTTCCAATTGTGTCATTCGCCACTTAGCACTACTTATGATTTTTCTAACATTTTTACTTACTCTGTGTATGAGAGAGGGAAGGGGAAAGAGCATGAGCATATATGTGGGCGCCAGCTATGGTGCAAGTTTGGAGGTCAGAGGACAACTTTCAAGAGTCAGTTCTCTCCTTCTACCATATTGTTCTGGAAACCAAACCCAACACCAGCCGTTTGGCAGCAGCACCATTACCCACTGCACTGTCTCCTCAGATCACGTATGATGACTTTAGTGTGTATGCGCACACACACGCGCGCGCGCACACACACACACACACACACACACACACACACACACACACACTTATAGTACTAGGGATCAAACCTAGGACTTGCTCATGCTAGGCCAGTATTCTACCACTAGCTATGCCCTAGCTCCAGACTAGATTTATGTTGTTTTGTTTGGTTGGCTTTCATATAAAGACAAATAGTCTTTTCTTTTTAGTCTCTGATTTTGGTATTATTTGCTTAGCAAGCAGTAAATTTTATTTCTGGTAATATTCAAACTCTAAAAATCATTGGTTATGTTTTCTAACATGGATAAAATTACAAAAAAACTACCAGATATTTTAGTGTATTGGTGTGGGACAGTTCTATATTCTGTCGATTATATTTTAACTAAACGCTGATTGGCTGATAGCCAGGCAGGAAGTATAGGTGGGAAAACCAGACAGGAAGTAGAGGTGGGGCAATGAGAACAGGAGTATTCTGGGAAGAAGGAAGTTCTTTCCTCAATCCTGTCCAGACCACGGAAGAAGCAGGATGTGACCTGCCCCACTGAAAAAGGTACTGAGCCATGTGGCAAGCAAAGATAAGAATAATGGGTTAATGTAAAATATAAGAGCTAGTACGAAGTCTGAGCTAATGGGCCAATCAGTTTATAAATTATGTAGCCCTCTGTGTAATTTCTTTAGGGGTTACTGGCTGTGGGAACTCCCAATAAGCAGGCCCACGTGTTAAAATGTATGAATGTAATTTTCAAAATTCATTTAAATTCCAGCAACAGATTTCAAATATTTAATAGCAGTTGGACGTTAATGGTCTCAATAAAAAGATGTATGGAAATGCTGATTCCCGAAAGCTTATTGTTCAAAATACAAACAGCTCTCAGAGAAAGCCCTGGAAAAGAAAATGTCAGAAGTTAAACTAAGAGTGTTGGTTCACCCTTATAATCTCACCCCTGGGAGGCAGAAGAATTGAAACCAGCCTCAGCTACTGAGTCCAAAACAGAAATCTATTAAAAGTTTAATTCAAGAGGAGAATGATTTCTAAGTGTGGTTATTCCTCTGTCTTTTTAATATTATCAATTCACTGAGATCAGAAGTAATCTAAGTTAAAGCTAATAATCTTACACACACTTAACTGTGGCAGGACAATTACTATTTTGGAGAAGGAAGATAGAACTAGTGATGTGTCAACTTCATTAGCTCTACTCAGAGGCAATTCCTTCAGTGACACACAAGGCAACACCCCCACTTCAGGCTACAATTGAGAAAACTTTACTTTATTAAAAGTACTGCTTCCACAACCTCACTTAAAAAAAAAACCCACCTGCTGCCAACTATTTTAGAAGAGGGGAAAAGCCCAAAAGGAAACTGGACAAATTTTAGAAGAACCCACTTTAAAATCATAACTGGGGCATCTGCTATCACCATCAAGCTAAAATCTTAGAGAAGGGCTAACCAATGTGGTAAGATAAATAAATAACCCTAATACAAAGAAGAAGTGAATGAACAAACCCTTGCCCAAAGGTTGTATGAGGGAAATGTGAGAAATTATGAAAACAGTTGTATAATTAAGCATAAAACCAGACGAGTGAATATAAGAGCAATATAAAGGGCCTGGAGAGTTGACTCAGCAGTAAAGAACAAGTATTGTCTGTGCACAAACGCACTCAAAAATACACACTAAACACATGATTAAAAAGAAAATATAAAAAACATCAACAGAAATTTTTACATTTCTCTATACAGGAACAAAACCTTTAAAATCTATTTTTTTACAGTAACTTTTAAAATTTTAACCTACAAAATACAGTTTTCCTTAAGGCATTTTCATACCTAATTGGTTTGGGTTGATTCTCCTTCCTGCCCAGTCCACTCCTCAATCCCCAATGTCCCTTCTGCAACAGTATCTGCCTGACTTCCTCTTCCATAGGACATCCAGTCTACTTCACTCCCCACACCCCTTCCTTACAGATTCTTTTTGCTCATTTCAGAAGCCAGCTCCTTCCAATTTCCTGGCTCTTCTGCGCCTACTCCCACCTACATGTTTACATTTAACAATTAGAAGATAGGCTCAGCAGATGAAAGAGAACACATGATATTTCACTTTCTGGGCCTGGATCACCACACTTAATACATATTTTCTATTTTTGTCAATTTTCCTACAAATTTCATTTTTCTTTATAGCTGAATAAAAAAATTATTGTGCATATATATGGACCATATTTTCTTTATCTAGTTATTTATCTATGAACATCTAAGCTGAATCCATTTCCTTGTTACTGTAAACAGCAAAAGAAACCACATGGATGTCAAAGTATTTCTGTGGTAGGATATGGAGGCTTTGGGTATATGCGCAAACGCGGTAGAGTAAGGTCATGTGATAGTTCTTTTAGTTTTTTTAGGAAGCCTCCAATTTACTTCCATCTAAACGTACCAGTTTTCACTCCAAACAGTAAATGGCTCCATTTCACCACACTGTTGTCAGTATTTGCTGAAATTTGTTTTCTTGATGATAGTCATTCTGAGTGGGGTGAGATGCAGTCTTAAAGCAGTTACAATTTGCATTTGCCTAAAGGCAAAAGATGGTACGCACTTTCAAAAATATTTAATGTTCACGTCACCATTAATTTCCATATTTCTTTTAAGAACTATCTACTCAGTTATTAGCTCATTTACTGATTGCCATTAGGGATCTGTACCTCTTTATATATTCTAATTTTATTATCTGTTGTTTGCAGTATAGCTGGTAAAGATTTTCCCCCATTTTGTGGGCTGTTTGCTCTGTTGACTTTTTTTCCCCACTGTGACAAGGTTTATAATTTCATTTGTGGATTCTTAGAATCACCTCCTTTGCTACTTCCTTTGTTCTATACTCAGAAAATTCTTGCTCACAGCTCTTTCCAAAAGTGTTTTCCCTATATGTTCCTTTAGCAGTAACACCATTTCAGGCTTGAATTTTTGTTACATTTATTTTTGAGACAGGGTCTCATTGTGTTTCTCTGGCCAGCCTGCAACTCTCTACGTAGACCGGGGCTTACCTCAAACTCATTGAGATCCACCTCCCTCTGTCTTCTGAGTACTGAGATTAAAGTTGTACACTTCCATGCCCAAATCATCTCAGGTTTTAAATTAGGTCCTTGATCAAATTTAAGTTAATTTTTATACAGTAAAAGATGATTATACAGTGAAAAATATCTAATTTCATTCTTCTGCATGTTGACATTCCATTTTGCCAGCAACCTATATTAAATAGGCTATTTTTAAAGCTGTAACTAAAAGGGAAAACTGGGTGGCGGTGGTGGCACACACCTTTAATCCCAGTACTCGCCTTTAATCCCAGTACTGGGAGGCAGAGGCCAAGGCCAGCCAGGTCAACAGAACTAGTTTCAGGACAGTCAAGGCTGCTACACAGAGAAACCCTGGGGCGGGAGGGACTCATTAGAATAAGATATTGGCCACAACCGAGAGCCATGCCTTTCCTGCTACAGGTATCTCAAACCATGAGACAAAAGAAGCCCTCGTCCCTTCTCAGGTAGCTGGTCACAACAACTACCTGAAAAGGAACTAATACAAAAGTCTTCATTTCCTTGTAAATCATAATGATAGTATGAGCAGGATGATGAGTTTCAATATGTGATAAACATACAAGTATTGTCTTAGGGTTTCTATGGCTGTGACAAAACACCAATACCAAAAGCAACTTGAGAAGGAAGAGGTTTACTTTAGCTTACAGTTCCACATCACAGTGACCACTGAGGGATGCCAGAGCAGGAACTCAAACATGGCAGGAACCTGGAGGCAGGAGCTGATACACAGGCTGTGGAGGGATGCTGACTACTGGCCTGATCCTCGTGCTTTCTCAGTCTGCTTTTTTATAACAGCCGGAAAACCAGACCAGGAGTGGTACCGCCCAAAGTGAGCTAGGTCTTCCCACATCAATTAAGAGAAAGCATCACAGGCTTGCCCAAAGGTAATCTAGTAAGACATTTTCTCAATTGAGGTTCCCTCTTCCAAAATGACTCTAGCTTATATTAAGTTCACATAAAACTAGCCAGCACACACATCTTGAAAAAAAAATACTAAATAATATTTCTGCTAGAAAGAAAAGAAGAAACACATTCTTGGGGAACAAAACAGTAACAACTGTAGCTTTCATACAGAAAAGCACAAAGGGGCTGGAGAGGTGGCTCAGAGGTAAAGAGCACTGGCTGCTCTTCTAGAGATCCTGAGTTCAATTCCCAGCAACCACATGGTGGCTCACAACCATCTGTAATAAGATCTGGTGCCCTCTTCTGTACTGCAGGATACATGCAGGAAGAACCCTCTATACATAATAAATAAAAATCTTTTTAAAAAAAGTACAAATTTCTCTGGAAAGTAAAACACTGCCATATAAATATCTGACACAATTTGTCAATAAATTCAATGACAAACATAAAACAATATGTCTTTGGAAATGAAGCAAGAGGACTGAGTTCAAATCCCCAACACCCTTGTAAAAGCTAGACACAGCAGCACATGCCTGTAACCCCAGCAGCAGAAGAGGAAAGGGGACAACAAACAACAAGCAGAGCTGGGGAGCTGCCTGTTAAACAGACCAGCTCAATGACAGTCCCTGTCTCGGGCCAATATGGCATAAAGTCATAGAAGAAGATACCCAACATCTTCCTATGGCGTCTACATGCATGAGTATAGGCATATGCAATTGTACATTTGCACACATGCATGTTAAGTCTAATAAAACTTTTGCACATGCTTTCATAAAAATATCTACACAGTTCTTTAGGCAGATTAAAATAATGAAGAAAAGTTTGGTATTTAGTACTGAAGGAAAACAAAGAAAAACTGTTTTTTTTTTGTTTGTTTGTTTGTTTTTTAAAAATATTTATTTACTTATTATGTATACAATATTCTGTCTGTGTGTATGTCTGCAGGCCAGAAGAGGGCACCAGACCTCATTCCAGATGGTTGTGAGCCACCATGTGGTTGCCGGGAATTGAACTCAGGACCTTTGGAAGAGCAGGCAATGCTCTTAACCACTGAGCCATCTCTCCAGCCCCAGAAAAACTGTTTTTAAAAGCCAGAATGTCACTGGTAGGAATGGTGCACACTTTTAATCCCAGCACTCAGGAGGCAGAAGCAGGTGGTTCCTCTGAAAAGTCAAGGCCAGCCTAGTCTACAGAGTGAGTTCCAGGATAGCCAGGACTGTTACACAGAGAAACCCTGTCTCAAAAAAAAAAAACAAAAACAAAAAACAAAAAACAAAAAAAAACCACCAAAGTTAGAATGTCAAAAATAGACATATTTAGTGGGAGTTTTTCTGCCAACCATAAATAAACAATAATACTAATATTATAAATTATAATACTATAAACTTGTAATAATTAATCTCATAGTACAAAAAGAATTCAACAAGCCTACCAATGGAACAAACCTTAAAATAGAGAAGCACTTAAATATCTAAAAGGAAGTGAGAGAGGTGGAAAAGAGAAAGGGAAAGAGGGAAAAGTAAAAGGGGAAGGAAGAGGGGGAGAGAGAAAAGACATCAAGATTCGTAAAAGAAGTAGGGTAATTCATTCCACAAAGTGGATGTCTAGGGCATTGGGGCATAATTCTTCTCAAGGATTCAACATTGAGGAGGCTGATCAAAGTGCTTGGAGGTGGAGATGACCATGGATCACACCCATGCATACACACAACTATCCCCAACTCCCTGGAATACTTATGTATAAAACCGGGAGCCTTGTGCATGCTAGGCAAATACTCCATGGCTGAACTACCCCAGCCAAAACCCTTTCATTTTGAAAGCATAGTTGTATCACAGTAAAGAAGCCCAAAATGTATTTTAAACATACTTCTAAATACAAGGTAATACAAGTTGTAGACTTGTTTTCAATAGCTTTTTTCTTATTACAAACTAAAAGTTATATAAAGACGTTAAATTTTTTAAATAATACACAATGTACACTAAAACTGGTTCTTTTTTTTAATTCATTTAGGTCATCTTTGGGAAAAACATTCAACTTTTTAAACAATAATGTATCACAGGAAATATAGAAATACAAAATACACTAGCCAAGATAGCCATAGTAGTATTACATATGAAAAACAAAAATATTAATATCAACAATAGAAGATGGCTAAAAGTATGACATTCTGACATGTCTGTGTGTGCATACATGCACAGGTGTTTGGCTACTCTGGAGCTGGAGTCACAGCAGGCTATGAGCCATCCAATCTGGGTGTTGGGAACTCAACTTGGATCCTCTACAAGAGCAGTACATTCTGTTAATCACTAAGCAATTTCTCCAGCTCCCTGGAATTTTTGTGTTGTTTTATTAATATAAAAAAGAATGTTCTGCCTGATAAGCCAACTCAGGAACAGAATGTCTGCAAATGTTTGCATGTATGTATGTGTGTATATACACACATATATATAACGTGTGCATTCACATACTCACATACATATATATACACATCTATATCAGAGAATTACAGGAATTAGACTTTCTCTGCAAAAATTTCTGTATTCTATATATTTATTAATTTGCAATGAGAAAAAATATTTACCCATTAATGTATTATTGAATTTGTAAATGGAAAAGCAACAGTGCTAAGTACAACTGCTTCCTAAAGATAATACACATGTGCTTATAACAAAGGAAACTAGATACAACATTCTTCTCACAAGCACAGATCAATATCCTTCTCAATGTTCCTTGAAGGACACACCCTTCTAAAGACTTCAAAATCAATTCCTCAGTAATTAAGTTGGTCTCTATTCAAGATACATTCATTACAACTATGTAAGCATTCCATAAGCTAAAGTGTTTCCTGGCTCGTGCTGGCCAGTAAGTAAGACAGAGAATATCAGAAGCAAACTGCTGTATTAGCACATCTTTGAACTGGACATTCCACTGTTTGCAGTCAAACTTTTCAGAGCAAGTTGAGAGCACTCCTGCCTATCACTTTAATCTTTTAAACATGTGCTTCATGATCTTACACTGAACATGTTCAGGAATGGACTTTGCTAACTGGGCACATTTAGAAATGGTCCAGCACTTCTATGAATATTTATAGGCTAGGTGAATAAAATCACATCCTTCCTTTGTTAGAGGAGGGCACTGCTCTGAAAATAACTTCCCAGCTCTCCTGGCCTGCTGCAGGTAATAAATCTTTCTCCACTCTTTATGTCCTGACTGCTCAATTTGGCTTTGCACTCACCAAGACATGAGCTCTCTATGTTGACTTACACTAGTAGACTAAGAAATTTGCTCAACACTGAAACATACACTAATATGGGACATTTAAACAGTATTAAGCAATAGTTTTGTGACTGCTTTTGTACGTAAAATCTTCTTGCTTTAAAAATTGCTTTTCCATCCTTCCTCTAGAATGTAATCAAGTTCAAAGCCAGCACAGTGCAAAATTTAGCCAATAACCTAAAATCGATAAATAAAAGCTCCATTGAGCAACAGCTCTCATTTAAGCTCTATACAAGGATATGGGGAATCTATAAAATCATCTTACATTCTAACAAGCATCAGTGGGAGCTTAAGCCCATCACTGAGGAACCTTTTGACATTTGGAACAAGATTATAATAGGATCTTTGAAATCAAAATGTCAAACTGACACACCAGCTATGGCAACTACTCTGAAATCCAGTGGCTAAGATAAAAATACAACAAAGGAGGCAAACTACAAAACACACAGTCTTTTTGGTTCTGAAGTTTGTTTCTGTAATGACATTAGTTCATGCATAATTATGGTAAAGAGAAGACTGTTGCTGAACCAGAATCCTGTGGATTCATCAACAACTTTTTTAGACAAAGAGCAGAGACAGAATTTCTATGTAAAAAACAAGGACACTTATGTAAAGCTTGGTGTCACATCTATACTCCCCGAACTGGGGAGACAGAGGCAGGAAGACATCTACAAGTTCAGGGTAGTCTAGGTTACATATGGAGTTTCAGAAGCCAGGGCTACATGGGGAAACAGTCTCAAGACAAAAAAACAAAAGAGGAAAAAATACCAAGAATACTTTCTTTACCTTTAGAAAATTAAAACTGCATACTACTTCCAGAACTACCTCCCCCCCCTCCAGGTACTTCAAGATGCATTCCTCTGCACAGTCTCAATACAGCAAACAGCATTTCTACTCATGCACCCCCAGTATGTGCTGGAGCAGGCACAATGACCTGGGACTATGCAACCAATCTCCCAAGGCAATGGTTTTCATTATTGTCTGGTTATTAACTTATAGAGAGAGAATATTTTCTCCCAAATTCCTAACTTTCCAAAAGTGAAATGTTATAGAAACTGATAGTCATTATGTAACTGTAAAAATACCTATATTATGAACTACTGACTTTTAAACTTACTTATAAAATGTGTTGCAAAAAAATAATTTAATACTTGAGTCACCTTTTATCAGTAAAGAAAAATAAAATTTAAAATAGGCAAGGACATCTCTCATAAAATACAGCAAGCATTAATTTTAAAAAACTATTTAAAGATGCTCACCATTTAAAGTATTTTATATGACAATTTTTTAAGTGATATTACAGTGTCTTCCAAGTAAATAATACCAGTTAGGCGCCTTTAGTTCCAGCCATCAATAGGCAGAGGCAGGTGGATCACTCTGAGTTCCAAGTCAGGCAGACTCTGTCACACACTATCAAAGTTCTAATACATAGGGTTGTGCTTTTTGTTTTGTTCTGTTTTTTAGGAAAGGGTCTAAAGTATCCCAGGCTGACTTCAAACTCACTATGTAGCTGGAGTTCAACTTAAACTTATGGTCAGAGACGGGAGAGATGGCTCAGTGGGTTAAAGCACAAATTGCCCTTGCAGAGGACATAGGTCCAGCTTTCAGTACTATACTGTGGTTCACAACCAATCCTAACTCCAGTTCCGGGGCTCTGACACCCTCTGCTGATTTCCACAGGCACGAGGCATGCACAGAGTGCATATACTACAGCAAAATACTCATCCCACACAAAATAAGTATTAAATAACAATAACATCCTTTAAGAGTTCTGCTTTATGTAAAAGTGAAAACTCACAAACTCCTACATTCCCTTGTAGCAAAGGCAGGTGATCCAGACTACCAATTAAACAAAAGCACACAAGACTGGGGTGGACCTGAGTGACATGAAGAATGACGCTGTTTCATTAGCTCACACACACGCTGGCAGGGAATCCAGCACTGCTGGGCTCATAGAATCATCACAACACCAACAGGAATATCTGCCCTAGTCAGGAAAGCAACAGTGGTGGAAGCTAGCCAGAAGTAAGATGCTCTTTGAACCACTAAACATCTGTTTCATAAAACCTTTTTCTATTGCATATCATTATTCTGGAAGAGAAACAGATTTGTTCTACCTCATTACAAACTGAAATCAAGTCCTAAGATATACATATATCAAGTATTACACAAAAGCAGGATACTTCAATTCAAAAATTTCTTAATGGTGAAAAGTCTACCATAAAAAAATAATAATAACTTTAAAATAGAACAAACAGCCAATCAATATAAAGTTAACACTGATATTATGTGATTTGTAAGGGATACTGTGATGTGGGAATGATTTCTTATTAATAAAGAAACTGCCTAGGCCCATTTCATAGGCCAGCCCTTAGGTAGGCGGAGAAAACAGAACAGGATGCTGGGAGAAAGA
>NW_004949099.1:34063767-34084571 GCF_000317375.1 Microtus ochrogaster
GAGGCTGAAACTAATGGGTCAGGCAGTGTTTAAAAGAATACAGTTTCCGTGTAATTATTTCGGGGCATAAGCTAAGCTAGCCATGCAGGCGGCGGGATGCAGCTCCGCTGCTCTTATTTCAACAATACTGTGAAGAAATACGAACACGAGGTTCTGTAAGTTTACCCCCACCCATCATGTTTATTATTCTTTGGGGGGGTATTGTTTTTGTTTTGGGTTTTAGGAGGCTTGGGGGGTTTTGTTTGTTTTCTTCGTTTTTTATTTTTTCAAGACAAGAGTTTCTCTTGTAATAATCCTGGCCATCATGGAACTCAACTCTGTAGACCAGGCTGTCCTTAAACCGAGAGATTCACCTGCCTCTACCTCCCTAGTGCTGGGATTAAAGGCGTGTGCCACTACCACCCAGATATTATTCTAAACAGTAAGTATTACAGCTCACTCAATAGTATTCAAAAACGGACTAAATTCTAGGTGATTAATTCTGATATTTTGGATTGTAATGACATATAAATGTAAGGACTTAGTCTTTGGCATATTTTACTTTATTATATGACAAATTCATGTTCGTTACAAGGAAAAAAGTACTAATAAAAACTTTTAATCAATAATCCTACACTGAGAAACACACTAAAAAAGATCTTTTTGGGTTTCTGTTTCAATATGAACTTTATAGGAGAGACTGCAGTGAAGACAGTAACAAGGAACGGGTACTTACCACATGTAATTCCCAATCCTAAATGCTCCATGAATCTTAATTTATTTAATCCCGCATTTCCCTCATGATATAGTATTATCTTCATTGTATCGATCGGGAATCTCTCTGCATTCCTTGGATCCGTAATCTCTGAGCTTACTGATTTCACAGTTTGTGATAAAATGATGCTATAATGAAGCTATACTACTTCTAAGACACACGCATACATACACACACACACAAACACACACACACAAACACACACACACATATTACATGTTCCCTCTAATGGATAATGAACATCTCCAAATTACAGTAATTTGAAAGTACCAACATTGCGGGAAATACATATTTTCAGATATACTAATTTTATATTCTTACATGTAAAACATGAAATTCAAGGAAATCTTTAACATTAAATATTTCACTCATATTTTAAAAAGTTATACCTATGTGAGGAAACAGCTTCAACTTATAAATAACTCCACTGTTGAAGTACCCATGTCAAAATACTCTGGAATTTGACTGCTCCCAAAAATCTTGTTTATAAACACAATATGCATATTCCACGTTCACGTGATTCTAAACTCTTTAAGTGCATATCTGTTCCTCTTTCTCTCTGCTTTCCTTTTTTTAAATCCGTCAAAAAACAAGCATGCTAGCTGGCATTCATGGAAAACACTCAATGCATACTTCCTGACATACTAATTAGTCCATGCTATGTTGAAATACCAAGTCATCTTATAGGAATGAATGCAATTAGATCTCTTCCTTCTTCTCATTGGGAAATCACATACATAATCACAATGTATTACCAGAACATGCAGTGATACACCATGAGAAAAACAGCTAACACTCATTTTGTCTAACTGCTGAATTATGAACTCTTCAAGATTAAGTACTTTCACTTGCTAGCCAAATAGTCAAAGTACAAAGTAAATTTAAAAGGGGGGAAAGGCATCCAATTGAAACACAAAAATCACAGTAAAATAAAATAAGTGTTATATTTTAAAAGAGAAGCCTACAAGGAGCCATATCTAGCACTCAGGAAACTGGCAGGGAATTGCCATAGAGGCTAACCTGTACAAGAGGGGGAGGGGAGATGTGGTGGTTTGAATGAGAATGTTCTCCACAACTCATTATGTTCAAATCCTTGGTCCTCGACTGGCAGAACTGTTTGGGAAGGACTAGAAAGTTGTAGCCTTGTTGGAGGAAGTGTGTCTCACTAGGGTAGAGAAGTGTAACAACAGTTTCCTAGTCCATTCTGGAGCTGGAGAGTGCTGCTGCACTGGGAGCTCACAATGAGTTAGTTCCCAGCACCCAGAACTCCAGCTCCAGCGCGATCTGATATCGCTGGCCACCGCAGATACCTACACACATGTGCACATAGCCACATACGGACACATACATACACAAATAAGTAAAAACAAAATAAATTTACAAAGTATGTTCTTAAAAAGAAATAAAATTCAGCTTCACTCAGAATGACTAAGAAATAATGTTTAATTTTATGAAGCTGCAATGTTTCTGGTAAATGAACACTTGGCACAAGGAGTCACACTTTGTATCCACTTCTTGCTACAATGCCAATAGCCAGTACATCCAATTTGAAGTTCCTCTGAAGCCAATGAGTGGGCAGAAAACAACTAGAGCCAAAATGGAGAACACATGGAATTTATTCTCTGGGGAAAAAAAAAAACAGCAGAGGAGGAAGGAAAGGGGAAAGCCATCTGTCACAAGAACTGCAACAGGCCACCTCTATCTAGGCACTCAAATTTTAGATTTTAACTGTAGCTATCTATATAATGGACTGTACTCATGATAAATTATGAAACCCTATCTATTAAAAAGCAATAACCTAGAAGCAAAGAGGAGGGGAGGATAAGAAAGGGTGGAGGAGAGAGGGAGCTAAAGATCAGAGTTGAGAATGCTGCCTCAAACCTGTAATACCAGCATCCAAATACAGAGGCAAGGGAAAGGGGGGAGGAGGGGGAAAGGGAGAGGAAAGGAAGAAGAGGAAAGGGAGAAGAAGAGAGAAGGGGAGAAGAGAGGAAGGAGAGAGGGAGGAAGGAAAGGAGGGAGGGAGGGAGGGAGGGAGGAAGGGAGGAAGGGAGGGAGGGAGAAAAAAAAGAACAGAAATCTGCCAACACTAATAAAATCAATTTCTTCTCATCGGTTTTACACATGCATTGTATTTAAAGTTGTAAGCAAGCTCTAAATTTTTCAAAATTATTCAGTAAATCAACTTCCCAAGTAGCAGGATAAAAATGAACCCACAAATCAAAACTCCACCTTCACCACTATCTCAGTAGCCCCCATCTATATCTACATTTAAAGCCTACTTTGGTTTTTCAACTTTAAAAAGGTAAAATTATTGGGTAATAAAATCAACATTAACTGCTATTGCTCTTTTTGTTTTTGCTCTTTGAGACAGGGTCTTGCTATGCATTCCTGACTGGCTGGGTTCTCATTATGAAGCCCAGATTTACCTTATACAGTCTTCCTGCCTCAGCTTTCCAACTATTACCACACCTATTACTTTTAAATCTCAAAATACAGTACAATTTAATACAGAAAGAATGAAGACATTAAGCCTCTATTTCTTTTTTATGTATACTAGTGTTTTGCCTGAATGTATGAATATGTACCATATATATGCCTGGTACCCATACCAGTCAGAAGAGGGTGTTGGAAACCCTAGAACTGGAGCTAGGGATAGTGAGCCACCACATGGATGCTGGGAACTGAACCCAGGTCCTCTGGGAGAGGAGCCACTGAGACCTCTCTCTAACTTACAAAGACCTCTTTTTATTTAAATCAGCAATCTATGCAGTATCTAGAATATAAGAAAGCTGCCTTTAGCACATCACTTAAGCTAGACCAAGAGGCAGACATGTGCAATTCCAAGTACTCTAAAGGCTGAGGCAGGAAGATCTCAAGTTCAAAGACCATGCTGGGCTCTAAAGTGAGATGTCAAAAAACAAAATTTAAAAAAAGGAATTTTTAAAAGCATTTTTGTAAAATATAAATTGCTATGAATTCTAATTTATTTGTAAATATTCTTTCATTCAAGCAGCTTTTTGAAACCTGCTTTCCTCCTCTGAAAGCCTTATTTTCTCAAAATAAAAAAGGTAGGCCAGGAAGACAGCTCAGTGGATGATGGTGCCTGATGCCAACCAAGCCCAATGAGCTGAGTATGATCCCCAGAGCTCACATGATGGAAACAGTTGACTCCTAAGTTGTCTCTAACTTCCACACAACCGCCAGGGCACACATGTGCGCGCTCTCTCTCTCTCTCTCTCTCTCTCTCTCTCTCTCTCTCTCTCTCTCTCTCTCACACACACACACACACACACACACACACACACACACACGTGTATACACACACCACAAAATTTAATCAGTCTGTTGCACAGACTCACTTGTGGTGTTCACTGTGAAATTCACTTTTTTTTTTTTTTTTTGGTTTTTCGAGACAGGGTTTCTCTGTGGCTTTGGAGCCTGTCCTGGAACTAGCTCTATAAACCAGGCTGGTCTCAAACTCACAAAGATCCGCCTGCCTCTGCCTCCTGAGTGCTGGGATTAAAGACGTGCACCACCATCGCCCGGCTAAATTCGCTATTTACAGTGAATCTGGGTCAATAATAGGACTGTTTTGTTGAAAGAATTGTTTTGAACAAATAAATATACTAACAAAATTTAAACAGTCAATAGCCGGGCAGTGGTGGCACACACCTTTAATCCCAGCACTTGGGAGGCAGAAGCAGGCAGATCCCTGTGAGTTTGAGGCCAGCCTGGTCTACAAGAGCTAGTTCTAGGACAAGCTTGATAGCTACAGCGAAACCCTGTCTCAAAAAACAAACAAAAAAATTTAACCAGTCAATAAATCAATAAATATGTTAAAAAAAAACAAGAGGAATAGTTTTGCTTGAATAGTACCATCTAAATATTCAGTTACCAGCAACCTAATTTTTTTTCCTTCAGACTTGTCACATAAAGCATATGTACTCTATGAAAACAAGAATTTTTAATTAAAAAGAATGACATTTAAAATTTTTATTTTTTGTTACTTCGGTATGCATTTCATTTTGTTGTCTTTTGTTTTTGAAACAGGGTGTCTCTATTTGATCCTGGAGAGGCTCTGCCCATCCTGGAACTCACTATGCAGATCAGGCTGGCCTTGAATCCACAGAGATCCAACAGCCTCTGGCTCCCTTGTGCTAGGATCAAAGACACTCCTGGCTTCTGTGTGTATGTCAATAAATGTTTTTACTTTAAGTTGATGGCTCAAGAGGGAAATTTATGTTCCTTTAAAACAATATAATATGTTATTTATGAGGAGGGTGCAGAACAGAAGTTACCTTTGCCCAAATTGATAATTTATTATCCTAATGATATAAAAACTGAAATCTTTCATGGTTCAGAAATTATATACTTATTGTTCAAAAGTTCAGTAAATAGAATATCACCAAGTATAACAACTCAATCAACAAACCTCTGGGGAAAACCCATGAAGTCAAACAAAAATAAACAAAATGTTCACACATCATGAGGTAATAAATGTTGAATTCAATTCTTCAGAGTAACTGTGAGCAGCTACAATATACAGATACTTTAATCTTTCCTTTTCTAAAACACTCAGTGTGGAAGGAAAGAAATATTAGGTGTCCTGAGATTATACTGAGATGTGGAGCACAGATTCTGGGCTACAATTCTGTCTCTGCCACTTGTCACTGTCACCATGGATACCCACTCTCTCTTAGCCTCAGCTGCCACTTCAATAAATTAACAGTAGACACTACCTATCTCATACAGAGAACATAAAACAGGGCCCGTTTCTGTGGGGACACTACCAGCATATTAATACTATTGTCTACACTATGTCAATAAGCATGCTCTGTGAAGGTCACGTGCACTCTACCAGCTTCCTGTGAAAGCAGACAATGCATGAATAAGCACAACTGTTCCAATAAAGTCTTAAAGACACTTAATTTTTATATAATCTTCATGTCACAAATTTGACTTTTCTGTCAATTAAACATAAATCAGAAGTTGCAGAAGTACAACTCCCCTCCCCCAGGGTCACTAAGTGTAATCTGATGGCCTCCTACCACACACACCAATGCTTCTCAAAGCTAGCCCATAACCAAATTCCCACCAAGCCCTCAGGAAATTGCCACTGCAACTTTAATTACATTTATTTAGTGTGTGTATGAGAGAAAGAGAGAAAGGGTGAGAGAAAGGCAGAAAGGGAGGGGAGAGGTAGGAGGGAGAAGAGAGAGAGGGAGCGCTCCAGTCAGCTCATTCATGCCATACCATCCATTTGGGAGTCAGAGGAAATCTTGTAGAACTCAATTCTTTTCAGCACAGAGGCCACAGGAATGGACTTGAGTTATCAAACTTTGTAGCAAGAGATTTTACCTACTAGCCACCTATCTCCCTATATTAAAAGCTACTTTCTCGCAAAGACCCATCCTTTATTCAATTCTAACTCTTTTGATGTTGCTATCTTTTCTTTCATAAAGTAACAGTAAATGCAGTTTTTACTTGACAGACTCGGGCCAGTCTTACCACTATTCCCTATTTCTTCCTTCATAAAGAAATAGTAACAGCAAATGCAGTTTCTATCTAACTCAGGCCAGTCTTATCATTATTCCCTATTTCTTCCTACTTTTAAGATTTTTATTGGTGTGCATAATTAAATCTGGAACCAGAGAAAAGGCTTGTTAGATGAGGTTGCTTACCACCAAACTTGGTGATTTGAGTTGAGCCCTGTAGCCCTCATGATAGGAGAGAACCAATTCCCCCAAGCTATGCTCTGACGCCCACATGCACACCGTACACACCATGCACAGTGCACACCATGGCACATATGTACACACCAAAAAGATAAACAAGTTTTAAAGATGCTACATCAAGTCTGGGATTTGTTGATCTAATATTCTCTGCCTAATTAAAACAAGCAATGAAGGGCTGGAGAGATGGCTTAGCAATTAAGAGGACCAGAATTAAATATCTAAATCAACTGGCTCACAACCTCCCGTAACTCCAGCTCCTGGAGGACCTGACTCCTGTGGCCTCCGGGAGCTCCAGGACTAATGTGCACCTAACTACACACATGCACCCCCCAACTCCACCCCACACACACAGAGTAAATCTATGAACAAAGAAAAAGTACTGACATGTGACAGTGAGGTGCTGACAGAGAAGAGATACTTAACCTACTCAAGTTACATTTCAAAAATCTCAACAGATTCCTATGCTCTCAACCCCTGCTCTCAATATGAACCCTCTAAAGTGAGGTATCCTACCATAATACTAGTTCTATTCTTGGAATTACTTCTTCAATTAAAACATGGATGACTTTTTAATGCAGTCTCTACACTTAATGTACTTTTAAAAACTTCTTAATAAACCTGCTTGCATAAGACAAAGTCTGTGCCAGGCTTACTATCCTCCACCTATAATCTTCTCTAACTTTCCACTCCCCTGGGACCTCCCCATCAGGACCATGTCACTGAAGAATGAACTGCTGATCCAGGTCAATCAGAAGCAACCCAAAAGAGGTTCGCAAACTCTCTCTGATGTCTCTCTGATAAATATTTTAATTTTTTCAATTTATTTTTACAAATTTTTGTGTATAGGTGTTTTGATTACATGTATATATGTGCTGAGTACCTCTGGTCAGACAAGGGTATTGCATCCCTCGGAACTAGAGTTAGGGATGGCTGTGAGTCACTATGTGGGTGCTGAGAACTGAACCCAGAGCCTACGCAAGAACAAGTGCTCTTAACAACTGAGTCATCTCTCCAGCCCCAATAATATTTTAAACATGCACTGACATTTCACTCTCTTGTGCTTAAGTGAAAACACCAAAATCACACTTTAGTTGGCTTTGTAACCAGATAAATATCTGTTGCTAACCAAAAGTGAGACCTACACAAAATCCACATGTCCCTCTGTTAATTTTCAGTTCCTTCATCTATAAATGAAGACAGCATCACTTATCTAAAGGACTATTGTGAAGATTATAAATTATATGCCTACTTAACAAGAGGAATCCATGCTGGTATTGGACACCTATCAAACCACACAGGGCTAGTGAGGTCATAAATTTTGGGGGTGAATCTACAACTACCGTTTTATTAAGCCAGCATAATTATTAGCAACATTTTAAATATTTGATCTTATAGTCACAGATAAGTGTGGTTCTCATCCCTCATCACAGAAATTTATCTTTGCAACAGACAAGACAATTCTAGCAAACCACACCAAATAAAATGTACAGAACAAGAGATCCTGTTGGGTTCTGTCCCGGCTGCTACATCTGCAACACAATTCCTGCATCTAAGGCTCTGGGATCATGGAAGAAATGGGAGCAAAACAACTGTAAAACACAGAGACAGGAAGTTTGCTATGAGGCTGTATCACCTAGAATGTCAGAGCCTACACCCATTAAGTCTCATCAACATGGCTACCTAGACAATATCTGAACAATGTCAACATCAATGAACATGCTAACATCAAAGAGAGAAAACTGGCAGGGCCTCAATCCCTGACAAAGCACTACAGACAACAGGGAATGCAGAGAATGGTAAAAATGGTCTTCAGTAGGGAAGGACTCTCCAACTGGTTATCCAGTATCAAGTGGTCATCCCTGAGACCATACATATACAGGTAACATCATATGGACTGAACAGGTTGCATATAGGGAGAACTAAAGAAAGAGGCCATGAATTTGAGAGAGAGAGAGCAAGGGAAGGGTTGGAAGGAGTGAACGGGAAAAATGTGATTATATAATTTCAAAAAAAATTTAAAGAATATATACAAAAGCATCTATAAAAAGTACCAGAGACAGGAGCCAACTGGTAACATGCCTGTCAGCAAGCACCAGAGCCTGAGTTTGAATTCCCAAACACCCATTGTGTGTGTGGTGGGGGGGAGAGGGGCAGGCAGAGAACTGAATCCCTGGAGCTCATTGGCCTGAGAGGCTACTTGAAGAGATGAACTCTAGATCCAAGGGAAGACCCTACTTCAACAAAACAAGGTGAAGGGACAGAGAGATGGCGCAGCAGGCATGGGCATATGCCACCAAGCCTGAAGCTCATCCCCAGAACCTGCTCGACAGAAGGAGAGAACAAGTTGTCCTCTGGGTACCACACATGCACTATCATGTGCCAGCCCAACCTCCAAAAAATTAAATAAATAACTTAAAAATAAGGTAGAAAGCGATTGAGAAAGATGCCCAATGTCAATCTTTCGTCACCACATAAAAGCATACGCATGTGCAAGTCTACATGAACACATCCATACACCACACCCACCAAAACAAAAAGGATCTACAGTGTATCTCCAAGTGCTCTAGAGTAGTTATCAGCAGCATCTAAAACGGTTATCGACACCCAGACACACATTTGGCAGTAGTACCATTACAAAAACATTTTCATAGACAGAACTACTACAAGATACATAAAACTCAAGGTGTGTCTGTCACATGGAAAGCCAGTTTTAATATAAACAAAACAAATAATTAGAATAATGTGAACATGGTTTACTTTTCAATGGTATGCATTTATAAACGGTTTCAGCAAAACCTTTTGTTAAAAGTTTAAAAAGAAAAGGAGTGGAAAAATCTAATAGTTTTAAACGACAGACTGGACGCTGGCTACACTGAAGAACTCTCCACGGCCTTTAGGAGGCTAAGTTTTCTTCACACAAGGACACATAGTTGAAATTATTTGCAGTGTTTAGTTCCTAAATAATCAGCCTGAAACTCCTTACTACAGGAGGGAGAGACGGTAGAACAGAACACAACACACACTTTGGGCAGGGAAAGAAATTCCAGCATTACATTCCTTTTGGGAAAGCACTTTATAATTCACAGATGAGTCATTATGGAAATGAAAACGTTAAATAATGAACATCACTGTAACTGAAAACCCTGCAAACTAATTACCCTACTCAAAGTTCCTGGTAACTCCTACAGGAGTATTAAGGCTGACCTGCTACCCACGTTAGTTATCTACAATGTTTAATAAGCATTGTGACCCACTTTCTAAAAGGCCTTATGGGCACCATGCTACTGACGGCCT
Source organism: Microtus ochrogaster (assembly GCF_000317375.1). NCBI lineage: Eukaryota > Metazoa > Chordata > Mammalia > Rodentia > Cricetidae > Microtus > Microtus ochrogaster. The sequence goes on from NW_004949099.1 coordinate 34,073,554, forward strand.
TCTTCTAACAGATTATAAGGTACATTCATAGTTGAAAAATACATAAAATTTATATTCAGGTGATATTTAACTCTTTAATCAACTAAACATTTACTGGACTGCATATTTATGTCAGACAGTAATGTCCAAGCTTTTTTGTGTTGTTTTCTGAGACAGGGTCTCACTATGTAGACCAGACTGGCCTCCAACTCAGAAACCCACCTGCCTCTGCCTCCCAAGTGATGAAATTAAAGGCACACGACTTCACACATTTGTCCACAATTTTATAATACTATTTCCTTTACTCTTACTTAAACATTGCAACAATTAAAAATTTATTGCCCTCACTTAAAAACTGATAAGGTCCAGGGAGATGGTTCAGCAGAAAAAGGTACTTACCAATAGAGCAAGTTAGCAACCTGAGTTTGGAATCCATGTAAATTTAAGCCAGAGGGTGGCAGGCATCTATAATCCTAGCACTCAGTGAGTTGGGAGGCAAAGACAGGAAAGTCAGTGGGAAGCCCACGTATGAAGCAAGCTTGCATATGCATACACAGTACAGCAGTGACAAAGACAGTAAAAGACCCTAACTCAAAACAAGTCAGAAAGAAAGAAAATGGCTCACAAAAAGTTGTCCTCTGACCTCTACACATATGTAACAGAATGTACATGTCTGTGCTCTCCAGCTCACACAAACACACGCAAAATAAGTAAATAAATAAAACCTTAAAACAGAACTGGTGAAACTTATAAGAAGACTACACTTTACCTGTAAGGGCTGAGTTTGATCCCAACAACCTTGAAAAAATTTATTACTTGTTGAATTTTGAATTTTCTTAAAAATCCTCAGTTATAAACTGGGCAGTGGTGGTGCATGCCTTTAATCACAGAAGACATAGGCAGATCTCTGACAGTTTGAGGCCAGCCTGGTCTCCAGAGAGAGTTCCTGGAGAGCCAAACTACACACAGAAACCCTATCTCAAAAACAAACAAACAAACAAACAAACAAAAAATCAATTATCTAAAGACACTGCCTTTTCTGATAACCCATTTGCATGAGGTCTATTTTTTCATATACTTTAAGACAAATTACAAGACACTAAATAAATGAACATGATCTATCACAGCTCTTTCTGCCATGCCAGACATGACAGAAGTTTGAAGATTTAAAAAATGCTACTTGGGCTGGAGAGATGGCTCAGAGGTTAAGAGCATTGCCTGCTCTTCCAAAGGTCCTGAGTTCAATTCCCAGCAACCACATGGTGGCCCACAACCATCTGTAATGAGATCTGGTGCCCTCTTCTGGCCTGCAGGCATGCATGCAGGCAGAACACTGTATAATTAATAAATAAATTTAAAAAAATAAAAAAAAATGCTACTTATATTTTTAAAATGTTACTTATACTAATATTTTAAAAAGTATAATTATTGTCATTGTTATTTTTATAAAAAATGTTTAATTCTCCCACTTAGTGTAACAAATATATTTATATGGTCAGTCATGCACCATTTTTGCAAATACATAATAAACATAAATATATAATATAAAATATATAAACATATATATATATAAAACAAGAGCAATATATACAAAACATATCTTGCCTGTTTTGTTTTGTGAGACAGGGTTTCTCTGTGTAACAGCTCTGGCTGTCCTGGAACATACTCTGTAGACCAGGCTGGCCTCAAATTCAGAGAGATCCACCTGCCTCTGCCTCTCAAACACTGGGACTAAAGGCATGCACAAAACTACACCCAGCTTAAAGAGAAATTTTCAATGAACATTACTGCCAGTAACAAGGATAAGTGAAAGTATCTAATGTGTATTAAGGATTAAGTTCCAATTTCAGAAGAAAACAGTTGTATTTTTAGAGATGCACATGCAGCATAGAGCCAGCTCGTGAAAGCATTGCCAACTTTGTCTGTACAGGAGGAACAGAACATTTCCAGTACAAAACTGTTGCTTCACTGAGGGCACATCTTCTGCAATATTTCTCTTTTTCAGAAATTTCCTCCTAGCTCATCACATAAACTCCACTGTACTTGTTGGCTAGAATGAAAGACTAGGAGAGACGACCACAGACACACGGACTTAACTTTTTAGAGTGCACAGTAACTTTCAGAAAGTTCAGAGACTGTCAGAGATCATCTGCCTTCAAAGAAAAATAACATAATTTATTGAACCAAAACACAAAAAAAAATAGAACTGGATGAAAAAAATCCATGTAAGGCTCTACCATCTAACAGTTTCTCCCTCCTCCAGCTGCTCAGGTGCAGGAGCAGACAGCAGCTTCTACTTCTCCGTCCCTCCCTCCTCCAGATGCTCAGGTGCTGGAGCAGACAGCAGCCTCTACTTTTGCACTTCCAGTAAATTCCCTGACATCAACATCATATTACAGTATTCACATCAAAGTATCTGAGGTCACACTCATTGGTCACAGTATTTCCAAAATCTTATGAGAAACCTATATTCAAATATTTAACTAAATTCACCGTTTCTTACTCTAATCCGCTCCACTCTCTAAGTCCTCTCTATTGTTAATAATGCTACAAAACATTTCCCTCTTGCTGACAGTCTTTGTCCAAAAATATCTCACAAATGTTCGCCCTCTCCATAGACCTTCCCTGTCATCTTTCCTCCTGTCACCTCTGCTGGCAGCAACTATGGCTGCTCTCAAACAGCCATTTATGTCATTCAATACACTGTCCAAGAACTCCTAGGCCAAGTTACTACCACATTCTTCAAATTCTTCTCAAAAATCAGATGAAGAAACAAAGAAATAATAACTTTCAAAATTATATCTCAACAAAGCTGGGGGGAGGGCAAGGTGACTCAGCATGTAAAAGCACCTACCACAAATCCTGTTGACCTAGGCTCAGTTCCTAGGACCTCAATGGTGGAAATAAGAGAACCAACTCCTTCAAGTGTCCTCTGCCCTGTACACACATGTTGTGGCATGTGTGTGCCAATGTACACACAAATAGACATTTACACACAAAGAAAATAGTAAAATGAATTTTTAATGTTAAAAAAACTTTTAAGAGGAAGCAAGAAAGAAAGCAAAAGGGTAAGCAAGCGTGGGGTGAGGCAAACTGCTATTTATCCCCATGTATCCTTTTACTTCACTCAGGCATGCTTGGGAGCAGAATGACTCAGCGAATGTGACAGCTGTCGAAGGCTCTCTAGCCGCTTCCAATGATGGCGAAGCCTGGCCATGAACTGAAGCCTCCATCAAAGAGATAAAGCGTTTTAAGAAAATATATCCTGGGATTGCCCAGAGATGACAGTAAAACAGGACAGAAAGAGATGCCTCTACAAAAGGGAAATGTCTGACCCGGCAGAACAGTACAAGACAGGCTAGAAGAGGTGAAGAACTGCACAATCTTCAAACACAAGAGCTCTTCTGCACTTGACACCACTCCGAGGCAGGGACAACCCGACCCCAATATTTTCAGATCTAGGAATTGAAGTGAAATGCTTTAATGATCCCAAAGTTCACTGCCAAAATTCATGACATGTCAACTTCAAGCCATGTAGATGCTAGTGGCTTCTTTTGTCTTTCTGAGCCATGGTGGAGGCAACCACATTTATACATATTACACCAAAATTGAAATTCAAATATTGACTGGCTTGTTCAAAGGAGACAAGTGTCAGAGCCTGATCGGGGAAAGCAGCATGATGTGCCCAGTGCGTCCGGATGTGGTGGATCATCAGAAGGACAGGTGGATGCTGCTGCCTCGGTGTGCACGCTGCCTGCTGGGGCAGGCTTCCTCACAGCAGCACTGTTACAGAAGGGGATTCTCTCACCTAGGAGCTGCGAATGGCTCGTGGTACCTTCAGGATTTGTGTGAGATGCTGGCAAGGCACAGCAGCTCCTTTGAGTTCAAGGTGCTACTCGTGCTAGTGAACAAAGAATCCTTTCAGAGCTGCATGGACTTCTGCAAAACCCAGGTGCAACTGGCTTTGCCTCAATGCTAAGAAGCTACATTTCTGCCCCAATGTAGCAGGTAAAGCCATTTGTCTTATCTACATGTATTTCACACACATTTCCCTTTTATAGAGCTCTCAGTCCATTGAAGCCTTTGATCTAACAATGTAAAATGTTTTAAGGCTTAAAATGCCATAGAAAAATGATGTTTTGTATTTGTTAATATTTAAACATATTGGGCAATGTGGAAGGGCTTAAAAAAAAACAGAAATCCTCAGGAAACTACCACGCATAAGTGTCTACTAGCATTTATTTCATTTTTAATGAACTGCAAGGTTACCCAAAATGCCAGCTAATTTGTACAAATTTATTGTACAATGTTTTTAAAGATTTTTGAAACTCAAGAATACAATTGTTTTCATTTAATAAATATCTAAAACTAACATTTTAACATTTCCTAATTCATATGCTTATGTAATTTATAACAGGCATATTTTACTTGGCCATGTATCTTTTTTTTAAATCTTGTTTAACTATAATTAAGGTATTTTGTGTATGAATTTAATTCCCATTTTGGAAAAAAATAAATGAACCATAAAGAATTTTGTTTTCGGTTTTCAAGATGTGTAGCTCCCGCTATCCTGGAACTCTCTGTAGACCAGGTTGGCCTCAGACTAACAGAGATCTACTTGCTTCTGCCTCCCGAGAGCTACAATTAAAGGCATGCATCACCACTGCCCAGCTAAGACTTTTTTTAAAAAAAGAAAATACATTCCTCCAAGGACTCCAAATCTAAAACCCAAATATTTGCACTAATTTTCCTACTGTTAGAGCTAATTTCTCTTCATTAGTTCTTCAGGCACTGCTTATGTAAACCACTGTTTGTAGAGACCTCCAACACACCTATGGACACAAACAGCACTCTTAGGAGGATGTTGGGTGCCAGGCACAGAATGACTTTGAAAAGTAAAATGAAACTGTGACTTCCCTGATCAACATTACTAAACTAGCGCCACAAGATGATTCAGAAAGTAGGAACACTGGTCAACCTGGGGGCTAGAGAGATGCTCAATGGTCAAAAGCACTTGTTGTTCTTGCAAAGGACCAAGATGCCATTCCCAGCACCCATAAAGATGGCTTAAAACCATCTTTAAATCCAGTTCCTGGGAATCCATTGACCTCTTCTGACCTCTACAGGTACCAGGCACACTTGTGGGGTGGTGTGTGTGTGTGTGTTTTAAAAAAAAAAAAAAAACCTTTTTAAAAAAAGAATGCTAACTTGAATTTAGCTCCTGATATTTACATGATAGAAGGAGATTACTATAGCTAGGGTGGGGAAAGGTTCAGAGATAATGTGCTTGCCCCCCAAATGGCTGGCCACCTTGATCCTGAGTACTATAAAAAATAAAGATTATTCTGACTAAATACTAAATGCATTTTCTGATTCTTTTTGCCAAGAGAATAAAAAGTGAGTCTTCCAAATCATAGCTAAGCTGCGGTTTTGAAAATTTATCATAAATTAGCAAATCCTTAAAAACAATTCTGTTGTGTTGTAATGAAACACTAGTGGCTGTAACTCAACGGGTACAGCAGTTGTTCAGCACAAACAAGACCCTGGCACTCAATGCCAAGTAGGAAAATCAAAAACCAGTATAGTGAGGCCCAGTCTCAGAAAACCAAAGAACGAAAATTAAAATTTAAATTTTAAAAGGAATCCCACACTAGATTACATCAAGGAATTCAAGAGGAGAAAGAACAGACTAATTCTCTGGAAAATAATACCCTTACAAGTAAACCATAACAGATATTGATGCAACTTTGAGTCACTGACTTATTTTTCCCAATTATCCCACTACATTCCAGGTAAGTAAATTTAAGAAGAAATGTCTCATGTTCATTTACCTATTCCTATGCATGCAAAGTCTAATAAACAAAATTAAAATCAAAATCAAAATCCTAGGCTAGGGGTATAGAAGCTCAGTGGTAAAGCATTTGTTTATCACATAGGAGACCTTGGGTTCAAACCTGAGCACCTCAATAGAAGAAAAGAAGCATCAAATTTCAAAAATAATAAATACTCTGTACAAAAAGAAAACATGAGAGGTATCTAGATGGTTCCACAGACAAAAGAATTCATCTCCAGATCCTGAGTGTGCTCCTCAGAACCCACCAAGAAAAATGAAAACCATCTCCCAGAAGCTGTCCTCCGACATCCACACATGCACCACGGCACAGGCCTATCTGCACACATGCCCAAAATCTAACAAAATACAAACAAAAAAAATTAAAGGCACATACTTGGTATCCTAAAATATTAAACAGAATATTTTGTTCAAACAAAATTTCAGTGACAGAACATTAAAATAATTATTTTGTGTATGTGTGTGCATGAATGTGCAGGCATGTGAGCATGCAAGTATGCAAGCACATCACATATCCATGTGTTCGTACAGAAGCTAAGGCTTGATGTCACATGTCTTCCAGAATCACTCTCCACCTCATTTTTTGAGACTACATCTCTCTTTAAACATTGATTTTATAGATGTCACCAGACTAGCTAGTTGGGCAGCAAGCTGTCTTCTGTGCTGGAATTACAGGTGCACCTCACCATGCCCAGCTGTTACATGGGATATAGGGATCAAACTGAGGTCCTCAGGCTTACCTTATACCAACTGAGTCACCGCCTCTGCTATCAAATAATGATTTTTAAAATGAGCATCCAACTAAATTCAACACATAGAATTCTTATAAGGCATAATCAAGAAAGTGAGGAACTGCAAAGATGGCTCAGAGGTTAAGAACACTGTCTGCTCTGCTCTTCCAGCAACCACATGGTGGCTCACAACCATGTCTAATAGGGTTTGATGCCTCGTCTGGTGTGCAGGCTTACATGCAGGCAAAGCACTCACATACATAAACAAACAACCCTTTCAAAAAAAGTACAGTAGCTGATTGAAATAAAATATCTGTAACTTATTCAAAAGCTTCTCATTAGCTCTGCAACTGCACAAATCTCACAGGAAGGTTTCATTCTTCTCCATCAAGCTCACACTAAAGTCTTCCTTAGTCATAATTTTTTAGAAGAAACGAACTTCTCTGTCAAAACATATATGGATATACACACATACACCAACGTGTGTGCGTGCACACACACACACACACACACACACACACACACACACACATTCCTAGCTCTCCAATCATCAGCTACCTCAAAGTAAAGTAACAGAAGGAGTCCAAGATATAAAAACATCTGTGAATTCTTATTTTAGAAACAAGCTTCTACAAGAATGCCATAATAATGAAGCAGGCACACCAAGCAATCTTAAGCAAATATGTTTTTATACTAATAGGATTCTGGACCCAGCTCAATCAGATCAAACATTTAAAATGGACCAAAATCCCCAGGCTCAAGCTGCAATAGAGAAATGTATTTAATTGCTATAAAGTCTAATAAACCAGTCTTCTTCACAAATGAAAGATGTCTGACCTCTAGGAGCTACGAAGAGGATAATGAATACACTATATAATTAGGGGCCTACCACTAGCTGACTATAATCTATTAATTAGCATTCTCAGCCTCTGTATCTCACTGTACTGTCTTTAAAATTGCACCCTTTGTTTTTTGAACCGAAGTTAACCAATTTTAGAACTCTGTAGTAATTACAGTGGTGCGGGAAGAATGTCTCTGCCAGCACTGGTGGGCACTGATGTGCACTGGTGTTTAATTAGAGCATGGGGTGGACCCAGATAAAGCAGTGCTCACCCTCTTCAGCACATAAAGGTTTTCTTGGCATGAAAAACCTGTGGATTGTTTCTTTTCCAGAAAAAAGGAAGTACCCATAACTGTCTTCTTGAAAGTTTAAATATTTTGCCTTTGAATGTAGTGTGATAATTGGAGAAAGGATATTGCACTGGTTTCTCTCCCAACCCCCATACTTTCTAAAGCATAAACATAAGAAAATACTTTATCTATTTCAAAATTTAAAAAATGCTAGTAATGTTTTTCCTCAATAAAATAGACGTTTCCAAGTCACTAGACAATAAAACTACCTTACTGGTCATGATATTTTCAGCAAGGCACATAGATGAGTAGGTAATTCAATAGTATCTTTGTTTAACACCAAATTTGCTTTAAATTTCTGTACAGACAGAGAGAGAGACAAAGAGGCTACTCTTGAAAAGATCACCTTAGACTAGTGGTCAGGCAAGCTAACACAAGGCTGCGTAAGCATTTAAGGTGGAGACAGGAGAGCTCCATGCCACCCTAAGTTACATATATGGGGAGAATGCTGAATTGACTTTAATTGTTTAAAAGCATATTGAACCTTTTATTTATTTATTTTGGTGAACCAATGAATTTTTTTTTATTAAAGTTACTTACAAGAATATGTGTGAGCCGGGCGATGGTGGCACACGCCTTTAATCCCAGCACTCGGGAGGCAGAGGCAGGCGGATCTCTGTGAGTTCGAGACCAGCCTGGTCTACAGAGCTAGCTCCAGGACAGGCTCCAAAGCCACAGAGAAACCCTGTCTCGGAAAAAAAAAAAAAAGAATATGTGTGAGGGGTTACTTACAGGAGTAAAGATGACTCAAATGTAATTGTGTTACAAAAAACCCACTCCAATACAGGCAATGACTCATGAAACTGTAACCCTGGAACACTCAAAACAATCTAAGGCAGCAAGACAGGTCCAAGAATCTCCTTCCACATGCTAGGAAACTGCTCTTCCACAGAACTGCATCTGCAGACCTGTGTTTGTTTGGTTTTAATTTTGAGATAAGATCTCAACATATATCCCCAAGTTAGCCCTGAATTCACTATGTAGCCAAGGCAGTACTCAAAAATTTTTAAGACTTTTTTGTTTGTTTTTTTAGAACTCACTGTGTAGCCCAGGCTGGTCTTGAACTCACACAGATTCACCTGCCTCTGCATTATGAGTGCTGAGATTAAAGGCCTGTGCCACCACCAACCAGTTTAAGACTTTTTGTTTGTTTTAATTTATGTGTGTAAGTATTTTGCTTGAACATACCTGTGGACCATGTACAGGACCAAAATCTGGAAAAAACTAAGAAAGTAGAAACAGAATTCTAAAGTAAACAGGATAAAAAATAAAGGAACAAAGATGGGAGAAATCTAAGACAAGAAGGAAAAGGAATCCCTTGTTTTATTTATATATTTGAATTCAACCCATAAAGATAAATGTACAAATGAAACTAACCTGGTTTTCTTCCTTCACAACTCGGAACTGTTCCTTCCAAATGGTGATTTTGGAAGCTTCATCTTTTCTCAAGGCTCGCTCTTTCTTCAGCTCTGGGCTCCAGAAGGTTTTGATGCTATTCATCGAAGAACTTAATTTGCTTTCCTTTACTTCCACATCCTTCCTCAAAAGATCATTTTCTCTTAGTACTTCCTTCAGCTGTGTCTGCAGATCCATGATGGTGTTATCTCTTGCCTGACGAAGAGAGTGAGGTACGGTGGACGCCATACTAACAGGAGGGAGGTGATGGTCTCCAAATGCTATGGTATCACTAGCAACCCCACTGCTTGCTATATTGGGGCTACTGCCCATAGCAGTCATCCTAACACCATAAGGCAGGCGTCCCCCAGAACGACCCAGTGTCATGGTGCTTTTAGGTGTTTCTGAACCCACGTTTTCATGGTCACTTAGGTACATGGGGCCAGATGTAGCATAGGCAGCATTTAAGGACTGTATGTTCTCCATTGACAGGGTTTTCCCACTGCCACCTCCAACACTGTTTCCAGAACTCCCTCCTGTACTATTTGTTCGCCGATGACCTAAGCGAGGGGACCGTGGAAGCCGAGGAGATCGCCCAGGGCTCTGGCTGCTTGGTTCCACTTTCCCTACTGATCGAGCACTTCCATACATGGTTGCAGGATGAACTTAGGTGCCAGAAATGGTGTAAAGCAAAAAACAACAACGTAATTCCGTGAGGTTTCTCTATGGCTATAAAGTCAGCTTAAGGCTATCAAAAATAGCAGGTCACCAGCTGTCCAATCTTGAAGAAATATCTTATGCCATATCTGTAATGAAAAGATCACACATTAAATCCCCAATAATAAATATTTCCCTTCTCAGAAATGTTCTATTACCTTTATTTGGGGAAGAATCTCCTTTCATTAATATTCTCAGAGCTTTAAAAAAAATCACATTACCCATAATGCAATGTTTTTCTAACTGAAAATGTGAGAGTATCAATTGATAATTACAAAGTGACACACATCTGAAGAACAGAACTCAGACTATTACTCTCATAAGATCAATGTCTAAATATCAATACCTGGATACATTATCAGAACTAATAAAAGAACTCAATACATTAGTCATATATAAGATCAATATATAAACATTAATACTTCAACATATTATCAGAACTAATAACAGCTAAACATACTAGTCAGGTGCAAGATTAATATTTAAATACCAATACTTCCATATACACTGGGAATAACAATTAGAAAATAGTTTTTACGGTTAGGGTAAAGTGAGAACCTGAGGTCATAACCCCAGAACCCAGGTAGAACTGTATGCTACAGCATGCAGCTAAAATTCCAGTGGTCTTATGAAGAGATGGGACACAAAGAAGGGAACATTCCCAGAAGCTTAGCGGCCAGCTAAAGAACAAAGAGACCTTGCTTCAAACAAGATGAAAGCCGGACCAACACCTAAGGTTGATGACTGCCAACACTCAAACACATATTATTACACACACATACACACACAGCAGGGCGGGGGGGGGTGAGCGAGGAGGAGGAGGAGAGAGTAGGACAGGGAGAGACACAGAAAAAAATAAGCTTTTAACTTAAAATAAACTCAGGCTGGGAATATAGATCATTTGGAAACAAGATCTGCCCAGCATGAACAAAGTTCTGGGCTTGAGCCCCAGCATTGCATAAAATCACACATACCAGTAATGACAGCACAAGAGGTAGAAACAGCAGGGTCAAGGTCATCCTCATCTACAAAGTTCAGTATGAAGTGAAACTCACATACGTGAAGCCCTGCCTCTAAAAAACAAAGTCCTATCAACAGCAACAAACCTATAGAATATTACCTTAAACATAACAAAAATCTTTTTTTTTTTTTTT
>NW_004949099.1:34084671-34085759 GCF_000317375.1 Microtus ochrogaster
AGGGTTTCTCTGTGGCCTTGGAGCCTGTCCTGGAACTAGCTCTGTAGACCAGGCTGGTCTCGAACTCACAGAGATCCGCCTGCCTCTGCCTCCCCCGAGTGCTGAGATTAAAGGCGTACGCCACCACTGCCCGGCCATAACAAAAATCTTTAAGCATTTAAAACTCTATTGGAGGACATGAACTAATACCTCAAGGATAGATAGATAGATAGATAGATAGATAGATAGATAGATAGATAGATAGATAGATAGATAGATAGATAAAAAGTTAGCCATGCTCCCATATGAGAAAACAAATGCTTCTCATGGGTTAGTTCTTCCCCCAGCTCATTTGCACAATCCCAGGGGGTTTTCACATAAATCAAAAATGCTGACTCTAAAATTCAAATGAAGGACTAAAAGTACAATAGCCAAACTAGCCAAGCATGGTAGAGCAGAGGAGGCAAGGCAATAGAATCACCACAAATTTGAAGTCCATGTGGTCTATAAACCAATTACCAAGACAATAGCCAAGGCCATATACTTAAAAAATAAAAAAGACCACAAGATGAATTCATGAATAAAGGTGTTTGCCATATGTGGTGGTTTGAATGAGAACGGCCCCCACAAGCTCATATGCTTGAATATCTGTTGGTGAAATTGTTTAGGAAGGATTAAGAGGTATAGCCTTCCTTGTTGGAGAAGGCATGTCACTGGACCATTCTGAGTTAGCTCTCTGACTCTCTTCTCCTCTCGGCCGCTGCTCCAGATGTCTGCCACCATGTATGTCTCTGCTCTACTATTACAGACTCTTAACCCTCTGGAACTTAATGCCAATTAAACTCTTTTACAAGTTGCCTTGGTGTAGTGCTCTGTTACAGCAATAGAAAAGTAACTAATACCTAAGTCTGGTGAAATTAGTTCAATCCCCACAAGCTATACAAAGTCAAGGGAAAAAGCCAATTCCACAAAGTTGTCCTTTGACCTCCACAATGCATGATGGTGTTCATACTCACATACATACATCCACATATACACACAGAATCAATTTTTTAAAAAAAGGAGAGACTAGCCGGGCTGTGGTGGCGCACGCCTTTAATCCCAGCACT
>NW_004949099.1:34085926-34095184 GCF_000317375.1 Microtus ochrogaster
AAAAAAAAAAAAAACGGAGAGGCTAGAACAATGGTTCAGAGGTTAAGCACACTTCCTGCTTTTGCAAAGGACCCAGGTTTGGTTCCCAGCACTCCCATGGCAGCTCACAACCATCTGCTCCCCAGTTCCAGGAGATACACTGCCATCTTTGACCTCCATGAGCAGCGGGGATGCATGTAGTGCACATACATTCATACACATAAAATAAAAATAACTAAATCTTTTTTTAAAGAAAAAATGGAACTAGATAGATGGCTTAGTGGTTAAGACCATTTGCTGCTCTCCCCTAGGATCTGAGATCAGTTCCCAGCACCCACAAGGGTGAAGCACAACTGCCTGTTATTCCAGCTCCAGGAGATCCAAGCCTCTGGCCTCCAAGGCAGGTGTATGCATGCACACACATACAGTCATACAGTCACACAAAGTTTCATATATCCAATACAGTAAGAGCAAATACTTACTAAGACTATTTTTAGATACATAAAGAAGACACCCCCAGTGCAAGGTAAATTACAGGTCTATAATCCTTTATTTACAACATTTTTTAAAAACTAATTTTTAAAAAATATTTTTAATTATGAGTTGGATGGTAGTGGTGCACGCCTTTAATCTCAGCACTGGAGGCAGAGGCAGGTGGAGCTCAGTGAGTTCAAGGTTAGCCTGGTCTACAGACTGTCAGGAGGGGCTTCAAAGATACAGAAAAACCCTGCCATGGGGGAAAAAAAAGACTTTTAATTATGTGTGACTGTGAGTGTTCTCAGAGGTTGTCAGAGCCCTTGGAGCTGGAGTTACAAGTGGTTGTACACCATCTAATATGGATGTCAGGATCTTGGGGCCTCTGTAATAGTATAAACTCTAATACTGCTCTTCCTGAGGACCTGAGCTTGGTTCCTAGCATCCACATCAGACAGCTTACAACTGCCTATAACCCCAGCTCCAGGGGAATCAGACACCTCTGACCTTTGTAGACACTTTCATTCATGCTCATACACACACACACACACACACACACACACACACACACACACACACACACACCTAATTAAAACAATAAATAAATCTTTTAAAAAAATAATATACCAAAAAAAAAGAATAAAAAAATAATATTTGCTGTTAGCCACTGAGCCATTTCTCCAGCCCCCCTCCTCACTTTTTGTAAACTAACTTAGCAGGTAAACCTATCATGATGCAAGGTTTCCTAGTGCTTTTATCTGTAACACTGTGCCTAGTATCATGCATTTCATCAATGAAATAATGTGGATGATCAAAAGATACTGCATAATGCCCAATCATATTCTGAGAAAAATTCTGGGAAACAGAGTTGTATCAAATCACCATATTCTGCATTCTTCCCCAGAGCAGATAGAGAGTGTTTCCATACATTCTGGCTCTTCAACCGGTGGATCTATCATCTGCATACATTGAGGATTGGACCCTAGAGCTGAGGAAATTGTCTGGTGTTCTCATTCAGCACTGCTGAGGCCAGAGACAATTCCTTGGCAAAATGGAGTCAGGCCTCTCACAAGCCTTCCAGGAAGAACTCAACTGCTTCATCTGCATGAGCTACCTTACAGACCCAGTCACCATAAGCTGTGGCCACAGCTTCTGTCGAGCCTGCCTCCATCTTTCCTGGGAAGACAGCCAGCTCCCTGTCCAATGCCCTATGTGTAGGGAACCATCCCAGCAGAAGAACTTCAGAACCAACATTGTTCTGAAGAAGCTGGTGTCCATTGCCAGACAAGCCAGCCTCATGAAGTTCCTGAGCTCTGAGGAGCATCAGTGTGTGACCCACAAGGAGACCAAGAGGATCTTCTGTATGGAGACCAGGATCTACCTCTGTCAGCTCTGCTCTGACTCCCACATGCACAGAGGTCACAGACACTGTCCCATTGAAGCAGCTGCTGAGGGTGAAATGGAGAGACTTCTACAGCAAATGACATCTTTATGGGAGAAGATCCAAGAAATTTAAGAGAATGTAGAGGCAGAGAGCATATTCAAAATTTTGTTTATAGACTACCTGCTTATGAGGGAAGACATGATCAGGATGGAGTATAGGAAATGGCGTGCAGTCCTCCGTGAAGAGGAAGAGGAACACATTGAGCACATGAAAATTGAAGGCATTTGTGTTTTAGAGAAATTCAGAGAAAGTGAAGCCATGATGATCCAAAAGAGAAAACAACTAAGCGAAATGTTTCAGGAACTCATGGCGATGTCCCAGGAGCCATATGTGGTACTACTCCAGGGTTTGGATGACATATTCAGAAGGAGCGAGTCAATGCAGTTGAGCATTCCCCAGGGTTTGGAACCAGAACTCGCTGCCCTCCCTATGATTGGACTCACTGAAAGATTCAAGTCCTTCAAAGCGCACCTTTTCTTTGAAAATCTATTCATGTTCCTTTGCATGAAGGACCTATTTAATGTCCTGAGAAGAGCCAGTTTCAGACCTCAACATCAGGATACATCTGAGGAAACTTGTGGATGCTATTTGGCCTCATGGGGATTACAGAGCTTCATCTCAGGGAAATATTACTGGGAACTGAATTTCAAGGCCTCTTGGGACTGGGCTGTAGGAGTCTGTACCGATTCCTGGTTAAAAACTAGAAACAAAGAGTTGAAACTAAGGGTGCATTCCTTCTTTTCTGTGTGAAGGAGGGTAGTCATTCCAGTCTCCTCACTACGAACCCAACAATCCGTCACTATATAGAGAAGCCACTGGACAGGGTTGGCGTGTTCCTTGATTGTGAGGCTAGATGTTTAAGTTTCCTGAATATTTCCAAGAGTTCCCTCATATACAAATATCCTAATGGCACCTTCAGTCACCGTGTCTGGCCTTTCTTCTCCTTTGGTCAAATAATACCATAGGAAGTTGTAATCCAGTATTTATTGTTTTTAAAATATTTCCTACTGTAATCAGTTTTATTGTTATTAAATATTAAAATACTATTAAGTGAAAAAGAAAAAAAAATCACCATATTCTCATAAAGAACTATAGACTTTATTATAAAGACAGACATATCAACATGCTTATAATTCCAGCTACACCGAGTCTGAGGCAGCCTGGGCTACACAGTAAGACCACATCTCAAAAACTAAAGAAAGATAAAATAAATAATACAATTAAACCAGCTGAGCATAGCTGTATTTGTTTGTAATACTAAACAATGGGGAGAATGAAGGCCAACATGAGTTTTTACAAAGCAAGTTCCAAACCAAGCTAGGATATCTATATCAATATTAATAGATAGATAGATAGATAGATAGATAGATAGATAGATAGATAGATAGATAGATAGATAGATAGATAGATAGATTTATATACTGAGATATATAATGTATCTATAGATATCTACAGAGCAAAACTCTGCCTCAGAAAGACAAATTGGAAAAAAGTAAAATACAGACTACTGCCACTGCTCTTGGTTGACAGCCAGATCTTAATTGTAAGATCTGATTTCTGAAGACACTACACACATTGGCCACAGAATACAAATCAAGTTGGTAAAGACCAGTAAGGTTCCTCCCTGGTACCTAGTTCTCATAATAGGTGCTATGCAGGCTACTTGAGGAAAAATAGAAGTTATCAACAATATTCCCCATATGTGAACAGCAATCAAGGGGATGCCACAGATGTTCTAGAAGTAACCAATCGCTTTCTGGTTGACTTAAGACCTGCTATTGAGGAGGAAACACATGCTGGTACTGAAAATCTGGCTAAGAACCTATGATTGGGGAGCTCACAACCCAAGGGAGAACCTACTACTCTTTTTAAAAAAGTATTTTGCTAAACAGACACAATACCAAGCTGCCCTCTAAACTCTCTCTGTAGAGTATTGCCACTGCCTGTTTCTTTGTGCAGTAACGGTGGTTAACACAGAAACTCACAGCTAGTCAGAGTGCAGACAGTATGTGACTGGGGAGCACTCAATACCCAAAGGGACATCCGTATCACACCTCCTCCCCAAGGCTTGGGGACCATTGAGGAAGAGGAGGCGGAGGGATTTTAAGAACCAGAGGTCAGGGAGAACCCACAGCAAACAGTGTCTTCTGATGACAGAACCACGACACTAATGAACTCACAGCAGCTGCGGCTTGCCTACACAAGATTAAGCCCGTCAACATTCTAACATTCAGTGGGGAGGGCTTTAGAAAGCCCTACACATGCCCTTAACTGCGGGGCTATAAACACTGATGGCTTCTGGAAGAAAAGAGAGTCAGCTTTCTTTAGGGGTACAGTCCACTTTAGCTGACCATGTTCCAGTGTGTGGCTCAACTCCCAGAAAGTATATGAACAACACAACTGAACAAGAGAGAGAGACAGAGAGAAATTGGAGGGATTAAAATCCATAACCTGAGTTCCTTATATAAAATGGCCTTCACATCCACCATTATACTTTAAGTCCTTTCTGGTCCCGTCAATAATACCTAACCAAATGTAAACTCTATAAAAATAATCATCATGTTTATTATATTTAAGAAAGTGGTTGATAAGAACAGTTTTTTGTTTTGCTTTGTTTTGTTTTTTCAGAGACAGGGTTTCTCTGTGTAACAGCTGTCTTGGAACTAGCTCTGTAGACCAGGCTGGCCTCGAACTCCCAGAGATCCACCTGCCTCTGCCTCCAGAGTGCTGGGATTAAAGGCGTGTGCCACCGCAACCTGGCCGATAAGAACAGTTTGTACAATACAGATACATTTTTTTCTAAATACTTTTTATCATTGGTTGGTTTGATCTAAATGCAGAATCCTCAGATCCAGTTCAACTGTGTTCACAACCCCATCCATCCTATACAATCCCCTCATCCTGCAGAATATCAAAAAGGAACTCTAGATCTAGAAAACATCATAATGAGTGAGGTAACCCAGACCCAGAAAGACAAATATCATGTGTACTCACTCATAAGTGGCTTTTAGACATAAAGCAAAGAAAAACCAGCCACAACTCACAACCCCAGAGAACCTAAGAGGACCCTAAGAGAGACATACATGGATCTAATCTACATGGGAAGTAGAAAAAGACAAGATTTCCTGAGTAAATTGGGATCATGGCAACCATGGGAGAGGAAGGGAGGGGAGCGGAGAAAAATATATAGCTTAATAAAAACAGTAAAAAATATTTTTAAAAAATTTTTAAAGAGGAGTGTTACACACCAAAACCAATCACTTAGCATTTCACATATCTCCAAGCCCTGGCAGTTAATCATTATTTCATACCTTCTCTCTGCCTATTCTGGACTTTTCATATACATGGAATTAAATGTGACCTTTTAGGTGAAAGATTAACAGCAGAGGGTGTCAAATTTTTTGCTATCTAAGCCATTTCACAACACTCCAAATACCACCTTTCATGTATGGTCTCAATGAGTTCTCACAATAGAACAACAAAACTGAATTCAAGCCTGGGCACTACCATGCCACCACAAAGCTTCTAAGTCATAAAAAATATAAAATGTCCAACACATAACCCCAACCACAGATACACTTACTCTCTTACTCAGAATCCTGCAGTGTATCCCAAGTTAATGTACATCCACAGATAGCAACTGTATGGACCCTTGAATTCTCACTCTTCCTACAAAAGCTAGAAGCAAACCAGGGAACGGTAAGTAGCAATCTCTTCCTCGTTCCTAACAGGTGGGAGACAATAGCTCTCTACAACCAAAAACATCTTCCCAGAGAAAACACCAAATACTCCTAAGACAAATGGAACTAGGAAATTCTTTAACAGCAACATGTTAGAGTAACCTACCTTAAATTAATTATAATTGAATAGGCTCATGTAAATGTGCTATGAGACATTTACAAGAAGATGCAAAAAAATGTAATAGACTACCATTAGCTAGTTAAAGCACTGCCATTAAAATTCTGGCCTAACCTCAGAGTCACTAGACTAACCTGATGTGCTAGGTTATACTCCTCAGTAATTATCATTTATTATCTGAAAATGAGTTAAGAATTTTAAACATTGTATTTAAAATTTTTGAAAGAGTCTGTTTGTTTTCTCAAAAAGCTATAAAATTGCTAGGGTCAAGAAATATTCATTTTAAGTTCTCTGTAAAAAGATTTAAAGATCATACTGAAGTACATACAATTTGGCAGAACTAAAATTTGAAATGAACTACCATTTTAAAAGGAAATTTCAACTTTTAATTTTTTTATAGCAGTGGAGATTGAACCAGAGCTTGCACATGATAAGCATGAACTCTACTACAGCGCTATAGCTCCAGTTCGTAAGTTTTGCTTTTTTGCTTGTGTTTTGAGACGGAATCTCACGTATTCTAGTCTCTCTAATTTGTCATGTAGCTGAGAATGGGCTTAAAGTCCTGATGTTCCTCCTTCCACTTTACAAGTGTTGGGATTACAAGCATGTACCATCATGGCCAAATCTACAAGTTTCACTTTTTAAAGTAGTCTTCATGTTTAATAGATCCCAAGGTAAATCTGCAATGATGCTCATTACTGTATCATTTATATCAGCAAGAATGTAAATTTCCAACAAGAAACTGGTTTAAATAAATCATGTTATTTCTAAACCCTAAATATGCTTATCTTTACCTGACATGCAAAGACATTTACAATACACTATAAAATAGAAAGGTAAGTTGTGAAAGAATGCATGCAATAAAATCACTAGTATACAAAGTGATGAACATGCGTGTGTCCACATACACACAGGTATAATTCCAGCCCTTGGGTCACAAGTGGCCAAAGCTAGCTAAGAATGTTTCTGTGATTCTTTTTTGCATGTATGCAATGTTTGCATGTGCATGGATGCATAATGTGTATGCACACACTTGTAGAGGCCATATGTTGATATGTTATCTTCTTTGATTACTCTCTTCCTTATATACTGAGGCAGGATCTCTCACCTGAAGCCAGAGCTCACTGAATTGGCTAGTCTAGTTAAGCAGTCTATTCTAGGGATTGTCTGACTCTGTCTCCAGAGTTCTGGGATTAGAGGCAGGTGGGCAATTACCTGGATGCTAAGAATCCAAACTCTGGTACTCATATTTGCATAGCAAGCACTCTTACCTGCTAAGCCATTTTGCTAGTTCCTTCTGAAATTTTTGTGATTTGATGGTGTAATTCTCAAGGGTAAGCTTTGGAGATGACAGTGTGTAGCAATATCAAAAGTATAACAAAAATCTGGGCCAGTGAAGACACCTCATTGAGTAAAGGTGATTTCCACCAAGTCCAACAATCTGAGTTCAATCTCAGAGATATGGGAGAAAGAAATGGCCCCAAGTTGCTTCCAATGGCTACACAGAAAATAATTAAAAAAATTTAAAAAAAACTGTTTTGTTAGGAAAAAAAAATCATTTACCACACCTTGAAGTCACAGAGGTCAATCTACCTCTTTTTTTTTTTAAGATTTATTTATTTATTTATGTATACAGTGTTCTGTCTGTATGTATGCTTGCAGGCCAGAAGAGGGCACCAGATCTCATTATGGATGGCTGTGAGCCACCATGTGGTTGCTGGGAATTGAACTCAGGACCTCTAGAAGATCAGTCAGTGCTCTTAACCTCTGAGACATCTCTCCAGCCCCAAGAAGAAATCTGACCCCACTGGTGATGCTGTGAGCCACCATGTGGGTGCTGGGAATTGAACTCAGGTCCTCTGGAAGAGCAGGCAAGTGCTCTTAACCACTGAGCCATCTCTCCAGCAGGTCAATCTACCTCTGCCCCTTGAAGTCTCAGAGGTCAATCTCCCTCTGCCTCCCAAGTGTTGGGATTAAAGGTGTGTACTACCACACCCAACTACTCTCTTTCTTCCTTTTTTTTTTTGTTTTACTTTAAGAACTTTAACTTTTAGCTTGCATATATTTTTAACACACTGTAAATCACTTAAAGGTTTTGTTTTGTTTTTGAATCTCTCTTTACTGTATCTCTCTTTTTCTGACCACAGGAGCCTTTAAATTACTGAGCAATATAGGTAGGATTAAAGCAGTGGCTTTGCCAGCTAGATCCAGCCCATTCCTTAGCTTGCCAGCCTCATTCATGTGCCTTGTCTAACAAAATAAGAAAGCATTATTTTCATGGGGTTTTTGTTGTTGTTGTTGTTTTGTTTTGGCTTGGCTTGGTTTTTTGTTTGATTTTTCAAGACAGAGTTTCTCTGTGTAATAGTCCTAACTGTCCTAAAACTCACAGAGATCAGACTGCCTCTGCCTCCAGTGTACTGGGATTAAAAGTGTGCACCACCACCACCACCACCACCACCACCACCACCACCACCACCACCACCACAACCACCACCGATCTGCTATTGGTTTTTAAAAAGTCTCACTATAAACTAAAACATTAAATAAGGACCATTCAGCACTAATTTTCATAGTAATCAATGACCAATGACAGAGGTCTGAACAGTGATTGCTAATATTTCTATGAACAGTAGACTTTTAAAAAAAAAGAAAAGAAACTTACACATTAAAGAAAACTTACATCTTTGTTCCACTTTCTGCATGCAACTTAGTAAAACTAGGTTTGTTCAAGCCATGTGCCTGATTATTCAAGCTTACCCTGGCTCTTCAGTATCTACTGGAGACTGGGAACTACATACAGCACACTGGCTAAAGCACCACCACAAGGGTATAGCAACCTGAAAGAAGGTCTCTGGTAGGAACAAAATATGGAATTAAAGGGGCAATCATAATACTTGCCACTGTTATCATTTCTCCCTTTTATAGAAGGGTTAGTAACTCAGTTACAAATCGGGTGGATTACAGGTTTTAATAATTCTTATCAGTTAATCAAGCTAATTGTAAGTTCTATCAACAGTCTCACCATGACAAATACATTGTCAAACAGATACTTAGGAGTAAACAGTGGTTAAGCAGGCCCTGGACTTCTATCAACAATCTGCCACTTGGACAGGGGAGGCAAGCTCTAGGTTGTGGAGCCTCCCTTAACTCTAGGCCTCACTTACACCATCATCTTTTAGAATGCTAAGATGTTCAATTGTAACTTTAATTATCTTGCATTTTATACCAAATTTCACGCTAAGTAAAATAAATCATGAACAGTAGTATAGTGTGATAAGGGCATGACATCCCAGCTACTTGGGAGATTGAGTAAGGGGAATAACTTGAACCCAAGTTAGACAAGAGCAGCTTGGGCAATTTAATAGTAAAACCCTGTTTATTAAAAAAAAAAAAATGAAATTTAAAACCAGATGTAAGCTGGGCGGTGGTGGCGCACGCCTTTAATCCCAGCACTTGGGAGGCAGAGGCAGGCAGATCTCTGTGAGTTCGAGACCAGCCTGGTC
>NW_004949099.1:34095729-34106076 GCF_000317375.1 Microtus ochrogaster
ATGCCTTTAATCCCAGCACTTGGGAGGCAGAGGCAGGAGGATCTCTGTGAGTTCGAGACCAGCCTGGTCTACAAGAGCTAGTTCCAAGACAGGCTCCAAAACCACAGAGAAACCCTGTCTTGAAAAAAAGAAAAAGAAAAAGAAAAGAAATTAAGTACATAAAAAATATCCCTTTAAAAAAAAAGCACTAAATAAAAAAAAAAAGTAACTCACCTTAAAATAATATTCCCCAACAATGAGTGGCACAAAGACCAAAGAACTGGCACTTTGGCTGCCGTGATAAACTGAGTAGATCTAAAGAGGCTCATCGTATCCAGTCTAGGCTTGACATCAACAACGATAAAAACAAACAGTTCTCTCTGAGATGGGAAAATGGCAAGAACATCTCTCATCACCTTTCTATGAAACCAAATGCTAGAAACCCTAGCCAGAGAAGGAAATAAGGGGTACCAGAACTGCAAAAACAAAACAGTAACAATCTAAACATTATATGCAATGTGGAAATAAAAGAGAATTTATGATTAAGTTATTAGGCTAAGGCTGGCAAAACTTACAGCCTTACAAAAAACAAAAAAAACTTACAAAAAATACAGCCAATACTGAAAATGCAATTTTGTCTCTATAGAGCAATAGGAAACAGAAAATAAATTTTATTTCAAAATTCTCTTTACAGCAAGACTCACACTTGTACTCCCAGCACTAGAGAGGCTGCAGCATGATGACTGCCATGAAATCAAGATCATCACAAAATGAAATCATCTCTAACTACAAAGCATGACCCCATCTGCAAGACTTAAATAATTAAGCCATACATGGTGCACACTCTAATTTTAGCACTCAGGAGACAGGAGTAGATATCGGAGTTCTAATCTAGTCAGGACTAAATAGTAAAACCGGGGTGGGGGAGATACATTTATTATTTATTAATGAATAAATAAAAGTATTTAAACAAAAGCCAGGCACAGTAGTATATGCCTATAGTCCCAGTTACTTGGGGACAGGAGACTGAGATGGCAGGATAACTGGGAGTTAAGACCAGCCTGAACAACATTGTGAGACCATGTCTCTTAAAAAATAATACAAAAAATCTACTTATAATAGCATAAATATAACAAAAGATGAGTAAGAATACTGCAAACGAAAAGAACTACAAAGCATTACTGACCCCGATGTAGTGGCTCACCCTGCAGTCCCAATTTTCAGGCAGCTGAGGTAGGAAGTCTGCCGTAAATTTGAGGTCAGCCTAGGCTTACAGCAAGACAATGAATATCTCAAAAAGCAAACAAGCAACAAAAGCAAGTAAAGCATTTAGGGATGACCTTTGCTTGCCAGCAAGTCTGATAACCTGAGCTCAATCCCTGGAACCCACAAGGCAGGAGATAACTAAGTACTACAAGTTGTCGCCTGACCTCCTTAAGCTCTCCATGCCCGTCTGTCTCTGTCTCTCATACTCGCCAACAAATAAATGTAATTTTAATTAACTAAGAAATGAAAAATAACAATGGAGTCACATTTGACAATTCAAGACTCCACATCATGAAGAAACGATTTTATCCAACTTGTAAGTCCAACTAAATTGTAACTTAGGACCTCACCTTCCTTTTACCTTTTGAAGGCGTTCATATGTGCATGTGTGTATAGGTGCAGGCACAATCATGCCTTGACCCATGTTTCACAAATCAGAGAAAAACCTCAGGTGTCTGCTCACCTTCCACCTTGTCTAAGATCTACCCACTGCTGCCAGCACCACCACCTCTCTTTTTTTTTTAAGAAGATATGGGTTCATGTAGCCCAGGCTAGCCTTGAACTCACTATACAGCTGAGAATAACCTGGAACTCTGATCTTCCAGCCTCTACCCTGAGTTCTGCAGCCTTACACCATCGTGCCCAATTAAGAAGGTGCTGAGCATCTAATACAAGGGCCTCAAGCATGCTAGGCAAGCACTCGACTATATCCACAGCCCTGGTTGCTTATTTCGCTATGCTACTGACTGAGCCTCGAGCATCAAGCATACCACATGAGCACGGAAACACTCAGCTGTCTATCCCCAGGACACTCAACACAGTTTTGTTTTGTATGAGACAGGGTTTCTCTATGTAGCCCTGGCTGCCCTGAAACTCACTCTATAGAGCAGGCTGGCCTTGGCCTTGAACTCCTAGAGATCCATCTGCCTCTGCCTCTCGTGCTTGGATTAAAGGAGTGCACCCCCACCTCATACAGTTCTTAATCTGGCAAGCTGATTCCAACTTTGAAATAAAAAGTCAACAGGCCCGTAGTCAAAGAAGAAATTTAATCGTTTTATTAAGTTAAAATTCAAATACCATTTTGTAGTATATGTTGATAAGTTTTAGTAAGTTAGTACAGTTATACAACCATCACAATGCTTAAAATACTTCAACTAACACAAAAAAGCTTCTTATGCCAGGTATGTTGGTACCCACCTATAAACCCAGCTCTCAGGATGCTCAGGCAACAGGATATAGGTTTTGAGGCCAGCTTGGGTTACACATTGAGTTCCAGGTCAGCCTGGGCTCCAAAACAAGGAGGAAGAGGTAGGTCCTATATTCATTTTCAGTTAACCCTCAGTCTTATCCCTTGACTCAGCCACAACTCATTTGACTGACCTTCCTATAAATTTCTCATAAATAAAATTATAAGCCAGTTAATTTCTTCATTAACATAACATTTTGAGACTATTTATAATGTTTATTCATTTTTACTGTTCATCAGCTCACCTGTTCCCAAATTTTGCTGTTGTAATTAATATTGCTGTGAATATCCACATACAAATCTGTGAACATGTTTTCATTTCCTCTTTTGTAGACACTACTTACAAAAGTTAAAGACATATAGTAAATATGTTTGACTTGTTTTCATAATATCTGCCATGTACAGGAATCCCAGCTCCCCCACTTCTTCACCTGCACCACCCCACTCTTTTGACTTTAGCTCTTCTGAGGGTGTGGGTGGTTACCTCACTGTGGTGTCCCTACTAATGACCAATGGTGGTGAGGAGCTTTCCCAGGTGCTCATTACCATGGTACGGTAGGAGCTATTCAAATCTTTTGTTCATATCTGTTGACTTGTTTGTCCTATTAGAAAGAATTCCTTATATATTCTAAATGAAAGGGGGCTGGAGAAATGGCTCAGCAATACAGAGTGCTTACTGCTCTAAGAGAGGGCCAGAGTACAGACTACCACTCACATCAGGCCGCTCACAAACACCTGGAACTCCAGCGCCAAAGGACCCGATTGATGTGGGAGTGATTTCTTATTAATAAAGAAACTGCCTAGACCCATTTGATAGGCCAACCCTTAGGTAGGCGGAGTAAACAGAACAGAATGCTGGGAGAAAAAAGCTGAGTCAAGGAGTCGCCATGATTCTCCCACTCCAGACAGACGCAGGTTAAGATCATTCCTGTTAAGCCAGCTCGTGGGCTACACAGATTATTAGAAATGGGCTAGTCCAGGTGCGAGA
Source organism: Microtus ochrogaster (assembly GCF_000317375.1). Taxonomy (NCBI): domain Eukaryota; kingdom Metazoa; phylum Chordata; class Mammalia; order Rodentia; family Cricetidae; genus Microtus; species Microtus ochrogaster. The sequence continues at coordinate 34,099,209 of NW_004949099.1, forward strand.
GTTAGCCGAGAAAAGGCTAGATATAATGAGCCAAGCGGTGTTTAAAAGAATACAGTGTCCGTGTAATTATTTCGTCGGGGTATAAGCTAGTCATGTGGGCGGCCGGGTGCCAGGGACGCAGCCCCGTACAACACCCGATGCTCCCTTCTGGTCTCCATGTACTAGTACATACACACATAAAAACAAAATTCTTTTAAAATAAGAATAATGTTCCAAATAAAAGACACAAATCCTTTATCAACTACATGGTTTGCAAGCATTTTTCTCCCACCTGTCATTTGCTTTTTATTTTGTTAGTGACAGCTTTTAAGAGTAAAACTTTTAACTTTTTGGTTTTTATTGTGGGGGGGAACAGAGTCTCTCTACATAGTTCTGGTTGTCCTGGAACTCACCACGTAAACCAAACTGGCCTCAAATCACATCTGCTGCCTCTGTCCTCTTTCCCATTGCCCCAAGTGCTGAGACTAAAGCTTTGTTTCCAAACCTGACAAAAAAAAAAAAAAAACAACTCTGATAAACATGCAATTGTCTTATTTTCTTATATGAGTTATGCTCTTAATCAAATATCTAGGAAACCCTTGCTGGGCATAGATGCATCTGTAGTTCCACTATGAAAGGGAAGATTACTTGTGCTTTGTAGTTTAGCATCAGCCTGGAAAATATACTAAGGACCCAAAAATCCATCTCAAGTAAAAAACAAAATCCTGGAAAGAAAAAGGAAGCAGCCAGGGGTAGAGAAGCAGCAGAGCGAGCAGAACGATTGAGCATGAACTACAACAACTCACATCTATGAGTATAGTAACACCCAATACTTTTGTCTACTGACCTAAAATACTAACTGAAAACAGTCTTTCCTCGCTCAGCAATTCAGAATTTCTCCTATGATGTAAAATTTGGGGTTTTCTTTATCTTGTAGATGCTGATATCCAATTGTTCTAGTACTTTCCCCCACTGAACACCTCAGCACCTCTGTCAAAAATTAATCAGCTGGGTCTGGTGACACACACCTTTGAACCCAGTGGCTCGGGAAGAGAGGCAGAGACAAGTCATCTACACAGAGAATTCCAGGATAGTTAGAGCTACATAGAGAGACCCTATCTCAATAACAAAACAACAACAACAACAAATTAACCAAAATATAACCAGCACACAAGAGACATCTGTGCACTCATGTTTATAGTTATAGTATTTATAGTAGCAAAGATATGGAGTGTTCATCATATAGATGTTTATATTAATCACCATAGAGCAGGATAAACTCATGTCATTTGCAGCAAATGTGTAGAACCGTGTCCTAGTTTACTGCTTTGCTGCTGTGATAACACTGACCAAAAGCAACTTGGGAAGGAGAGAGTTGATTTGGCTTCCACATCACAGCCCATCCCTGAGAGAAACTAGAGCAGGTGTTCAAGTAGAATTCTGGAGGCAAGACCTCAAGAGCATGGAGGAACACTGCTTACTGTCACTCCTCATGACTTGCTCAGTCTGATTTCTCATGACACCCAGGACCACCTACCGGGGTGGCTACACCCACAGGAGGCGGTGCTCTCCCACATCAATCATTACATCAATCATTAATCAAGAAAATGCTCCATAGGCCACCAATCTGATGGGCATTTTCTCAGATAACCCTAGTTTGCATCAAGTTTTCAAAACATACCCAGAACAAACTGAATGACACCTTGTCGCCTTGTTTTATAAAATAAATCAAATTTTAAAAAAAGTCTCCTGTTTGTCTTCCAGATGTAGAAACTGGAGGGGGGAAGGGATGACACAAGAGTAAAAGGGGGGTAACAGAGGCTGTAATGAGTGGGGAGACTTAAAAGAGAGAGAAGATAGTAGAGGGAGAAAAAATATGATCAAAGCAACACATATGAACATGCTATAATAAAGTTCATTAATTTCTGTCACTAATACAGGTTAATAAAAAAAGATGGCCTATTCAAAAAAAATAACTAACCATAAATGTGTGGATTTATTTCTGAACTTTCTATTCTGCCCATTTCACCTGGATATGTATGTATGTTTGTATGGTCATTCCTATACAATTCCTATTGTTCTGATTACCAACCATGTCAGTCATTGATGGCTACTGAGTGTCAAGCAAACAGTCTTGAAAAGCAAGAGGGACACTTCTTATACAGATGTTAAATCTGACCCTAAGGGGCTGGAGAGATGGCTCAGTGGTTAAAAGCATTGCCTGCTCTTCCAAAGGTCCAGAGTTCAATTCCCAGCAACCACATGGTGGCTCACAACCATCTGTAATGAGGTCTGGTGCCCTCTTCTGGCTTGCAGACATACTCACAGACAGAATATTGTATACATAATAAATAAATAAATAAATATTAAAAAAAAAACTTATCCTAAGGCTACAGTCACTAAAAGAGGCCGGCAACAGCAAAAAGAAAAAAGGAAAGTCCTATTTTATGATGAGTCAGTAAGAAGGGGAGAGATCATCAATAAAGAATGCTAAGAAAATGAGGCAGTCATGTTGGGGAGGTAACTTCAACACCTAACTAAAACTATACAAAAGCCAATTTTACACAGATCTCAGGAAGGTGTAACAATAACACCCTTAGAAAATAATACAGAGAATGAAGTGATGATCACAGAGTGAGAAAGATTTCTTAAACAAAACATAAAAGTGATTAACAATAGCAGCAAATATTGATTGGACTGTAAGAAATTTGTTTTTTCAATAAATGCCACAATGGGAACGAAAATGGAAAGCTACTGAATGAAAGGAAATATTTACAATATAAATAACCAGAGCTCAGATATTAACAAAATATATTAAGAACTCCTGTATTAGAAAGACACTAAAATAGAAAATTGAGCCAGACATTTGAACAAGCATTTCACAAAACATATGATCTAGTGACCAAGAGACACAAAATATCTCAACCTCTCTGGACATGGGGATCACACCTATAATCCCAGCACTGTCCAACACAGCAAGATAACAAATTCTAGGTTGTGCTGAGCTATATAGGAAGGCCCTGTCTCAAAATGAACAAATAAACCAGGCCTATAATCCCAGAACTTGGGAGGTATAAGATCAGGAGTTCAAGGTTATCTTGAACTACAGAGTGAGTTGAAGTCAGCTGGGCTACAAATATCCCCAAATTAAAAAAAAAATCAAATAAAAAATAATAAAGTGTAGTATATTTATATAACAGAATACTATTCAGCAATGAAAATGAACAAATCTCAGCAACTCATAATTAAGTGTCTCAAAATCAAGATTCCAGTATGAAAAGATTCCATACAGATGAAGTTGAAAAACAAAAAAACTAAACCTTGAAAATCTGGGGCTAGAGAGATGGCTCAGCAGTTAAGAGCACTGACTGTTCTTCCAGAGGTCCTGAGTTCAATTCCCAGCAGCCACATGGTGGCTCACAACCATCTATAACGAGATCTGGCGCCCTCTTCTGGAGTGCAGGCAGAACACTGTATTCATAATCAATAAATAAATCTTTCTTTAAAGAAAATCTATACAGTAGTTCCTTTTGTTAGGAAAAAATCCTAAGAGAGGCGGCTCCGCAGGTGCAAAGAAATCCAATTGGGTCAGATCAAACCAAATTAAAATGCCCATCGTTTTCACATGGCGGGTAGACAGGAAAGTGGGGAGCACATGCAAACCCAAAACCACATGTTTCTCTTCTGGGAGCCCACCTAAAATACCCTGTGGGAGTGGTCCTGACCAGGGAGGGATCAGGACCTGGCATGCTGGGATTTGGAGTCCAAACTAATGCAACTCCCAGGCCAGGGGGCTGGAATGGATGCCAGGAGCTGGGGCTACGCTCCAGACTTAACACCTTTAACACACAGTTTCATTGTCTGTGGTTTCAGGTACCAAATGGTGGGTCACAATGATAATATTAAGTGAGAAACTACAGAAATAACCATTTTTTTTAAACTGTATGCTAATTGAACAGCATCAAAATATCTCATGCCATCTACATCATTCTTCCCAGAAATCTATTGCATCTCTTGGTGACTTTCTTGATGTGGGAGTGTCATATATCAAAATCTGTTGATTTCATTGGTTAAGCAATAAAGAAACTGCTTGGCCCTCATAGGTTAAAACATAGGTGGGAGGAGTAAACAGAACAGAAGGCTGGAAGAAAGAAGCTGAGTCAGGGAGTCGCCATGATTCTCCCACTCCAGGCAGATGCAGGTTAAGATCATTCCTGGTAAGCCAGCTCGTGGGCTACACAGATTATAAGAAATGGGCTAGTCCAGGTGCGAGAGTTAGCCGTGAAAAAGCTAGATATAATGGGCCAAGCGGTGTTTAAAAGAATACAGTTTCCGTGTAATTATTTCGGGGCATAAGCTAGAGCTAGCCATGTGGGCGGCCGGGTGCCGGGGACACAGCCCAGCTGCTCTTATTTCAACACTTTCTGAATTATCAGATCTACTGTCAGGTGCTGAGTCCAAGTAACCTTTCCAGGGTAGCCTAATACTGTGTCTCAAAACCTGTGTCATTCCTTCAATGTATCTCATCAAACAGGCACTGTAATCATTTCACATTATCATAATACGGATTGGACACAAAACCAGGGTGGTGGTACAGGCCTGAGGGAGGAAGATGACAAGTTCCAGACCAGCCTGGACTACCTAGAGACCTTTTATTTTCACACACAAAAAAGAAGGGTGGTAACTCAGTGTGGTGATACACACCTTTAATCCCAGCACTTGTAAGGCAGAGGTAGGCAGATTTCTCAACAGATAGATGGATGGATGGATGGATGGATGGATGGATGGATGGATGGATGGATGGATGGATGGATGGATGGATGGATGGATGTTTGGGGTGAATAGAGTTTAATAAGGTAGATAGGTTGGTTAGATGTCCACAAACTCATTATATAACCCAATGTGCCCTCCAACTCCTGTCTCAGCTTCCTAAACACCAGGCTAATAGGTGGAATCCACTGCAGCTGGCTCAGTAAAGTCTGTGTTAATGTCTCCCCACAGAAGAGGCAGCCTGCATGAGTCCTCTGTGAGCCACGAGAGTGGCTGTGCCTTTATAAAGGATCAGAGAGGGAAGAGTAAAAAGGGCTTCTAGAATGGTGACCTAGAGGGTGACAAGTGTTCCACAATTTGTTAAAGCATACATTTGTTTTAGCATTTTTCTACTTTGTGTGTTTGGGTGTGTGCGTGTGGGCACAGATGTGAGTTTATATGGTGCAACTGTATGTGCACGCATACAGGCCAAGAGTCAATTTCAGGTAGCATTTCTCAGGAGCCTTATAATTTGAGAAAAGGTCTTTCATTTGGTCTGGAGCTCACAATTAGGCAAAGCTGACTGGCCAGCCTGCCCAGGGACTCACAACACCCTGACCCATGCAGGAATGACAAGCAGAACCACCATGCCTGGCTTTTTCAGTGTTGTAGAGCTACAACTGAGGTTTTCATACTCGTACTCCAAGTACTGTATACTGAGCTACCTCCCCAGTCCTTGCTTTTCTACTTTAATTGGTAAATTATATTATACAATAAAATGAAATTTAAAGTCTAAACTTTTATTTCCCAAAATAGTTTCACAATAATAACACAATGTTTAACTTAAGACATCCCCACAGAACATGGGTTCATTCCAAATACAAGGGCTTTCAAATAAAACAATAACAATGGGGGAAATGATATATCCAGAGGGTGGTAAGTTGAAACTGACTACTCATCACACAGTATACCACAATAAAACTCGGAAGAACATAGGGGATGAATTCGATCAGCTGGTGAAGCACTAGCAGTGACCGTGTCACAAATTCATAAGCCCAGTACGAAGAGTGCTGAGGGAAGAGGACTGTGAGCCCAAGGTTTGCCTAACTACACAGCGAGACTCCATTTCAAAAAAAAGTGAAATTAAATAGCTATCCTTCTGAAACACACCAGATCATGTCTACTAATTCAAAGTTTCTAGCATCCCAGGGTGGTGGTGGTGCATGTCTTTAATCCCAGGACTCAGGAGATAGAATCAGGCGGATCTCTGAGTTCGAGACCAGCCTGGTCTAAGAGTGAGTTCCAGGACAGCCAAGGCTACACAGATAAATTCTGTCCCCACTGCCCCCACTCCAAAACAAAAAAACAAAACAAAACAAAAAAACCAACAACCTCATAGCTTTCAATAACTATGAGCACAGGCTAAGGAATCTTACTTAGCATTCATTCAATGCTTGCAACCCAGGAGGAAATGTATTAAATACCTCCTAAAACATTCATACCATCAATGAACACTACTAGTCTTATAAAATCAGTAAGAAATAGTAAACTGGGGGGTGGAGGAGAGGGGAAAACCACACATCTTTCTGGATTGATGTCTTAACTAAGAAACACCAGACAAGAGCAGGAGCAGAAATCACTGATTCAGACTGGAATGCACCGAGTTTGAGGAGCTAACGTGAAATACGCAGTCCTCACACTCAGGACAGGGTTCACTGAAGACAAAAACAGATCCTCTCAGCCTAAACTAAAACACAGAGGATAAGATGGCCTGGAGAAACACTGAAGGAGTAGGTAGAAAAGGAGTCAAAGGTGACTGACAGCAGAGCTAAGAGACTGAGCTCTGTGTGAGAAACACGGGACACCCTCTGAGAATCCTCAAGGAAGAGAGGTTTACAAAAGGAGGAAGTCAGACCTCAAGGCCCCTGCCTGTAATCCCAGCATTTGAAAGCTGAGGCAGGACAACTGCTGTTAATTTGAGGCCAACCTGAACTATGTAGTGAGTTCAAAAGCATCCTGAAAGACACAGCAAAACCTTGTTTAAAAATTAAAAAAGTGGCCGGGCGGTGGTGGCGCATGCCTTTAATCCCAGCACTCGGGAGGCAGAGGCAGGCGGATCTCTGTGAGTTTGAGACCAGCC
>NW_004949099.1:34106176-34108069 GCF_000317375.1 Microtus ochrogaster
AAAAAAAAAAAAAAAAAAAATTAAAAAAGTGGGGGAGGGGGACTATGAAGTCTGCCGTGGTAGCCAGTTTCCAACATGGATAATCTCTGCCTTCATGGCGTTATGAAATCCCGTCTTGTGTGTGTTGGATCCAGACACAAACATGTAATATACAAACTATGGCAAAAGTGACAGCACATCACTCGCAAGATTAGGTTAGAAAACACTGTGGCTAAATCTCCCTTCCCCTCCAGAGCTCTTGATCCAAAAAATGCAAGGTGCCACTGTTGTAAGTGCACCTGTAATCGTACACAGAGATCCAAATGGCAAGGGACTGGTTTATTTGCCCAGCAAACAGCCAACAAAAACCTGCAGCCTACCGGCAGCCATGCATACACTCCTGGAAACAGAACCTCCTCCAGTGAAGCTCGAGATCACAGCAGCTCACTCTATACCTCTACAGCCTTACCAGGACCCTGAAATCAGAGGCACCAAACACAACCAGACTTCAGACACAGAGTCTATCAAATAAAAAATGTCCCTTATTTTAAATTTGGAGGTTATTATGAAGCAATAGAGCACTGCCGAAGGGTTAAATACAAGGACAGAAAAGAAAAGTCACTGGCTATGTTCATGTGCTATTTTCAGTTTCAGGGAAATCATGAAGACACGGAAGAAAAATCACAGAAGAAACGGAAGAGTGCAGTAATGTGGACAACCCTTCCCAAAAAATATGGCTAGAGAGCCAGGATGGCGACTCCAGCCTGGAATACCTGCATTTGCAAAGTGCAGGGAAGAGAGAAGACCAGGTCATAGTGAGTCTGAGGCCAGACAAACTGGGCTACATGAAACCCTGACTCAAAAAATAGTTTAATTTATTTATTTATTAAAAAATTAAAAGTCAAACTACAACAGAGTTTGGCAGCAAAGCTGAGAGCAACTTAGAACAATAAAATATGGACAGGTGAAGTTTCTCAAGAAGAGACATTTTATGTTAAGAAATGGTAAGTAGCCGGGCGGTGGTGGCGCACGCCTTTAATCCCAGCACTCGGGAGGCAGAGGTAGGTGGATCTCTGTGAGTTCGAGGCCAGCCTGGTCTACAAGAGCTAGTTCCAGGACAGGAACCAAAAAGCTACAGAGAAACCCTGTCTCGAAAAATCAAAAAAAAAGAAAAAAGAAAAAAAAGAAATGGTAAGTAGCCAACTGAGAAAATATACTTTCTTGAGAAGTCTGCTAAAGTTCTCCATTTCTTCAAAATGCTCTCAACTACCTCTATGCCTTAACCTAAAACTGGCTTTCCAATCAGGACAGTTCTTGTCACTTGACCTTTTTCAGTTTCTCAGGCCACACCCAATTCTGAGAAATGGCCTTTAATAGGCCTTTAGTCCTCCTACATCCTCATGAAAATCCTTACTTGACTCTCATGCTATTCAGCCAAATCTTCTATCTCTCCATCCTCACTGACTGCTGATAATCATCAAGATGTATGGGCACCAAATTCACAGTGGTCACTATGCTCCAGCTACCACTCCCACTTCATCCTCGCTTCAATACACACATGAATGAGTCCTTTAACATCAGTTCTTCAAGCTCTCCATCCTCAGTGAGCAACTCTATTTTCTGGCTCCAGCCATTCAATCACTTGTGAATTCATTTGCTTGTACTATTATCCATTCATTCATCAAATATAGTAACTACCTATTATTTGCTCAGCAGAGAACACATGACAGATACTCACTGTCCTGATGAAATATAGGACTTTTTTTCATATTTTCCATAAAGACAGCATGAAAAGACATAGCTGAAATCCAGTATATTGATGGAGGTGGGTCTTGTATCTTATCTGTTGCTTTCATTGGTTAACTAATAAAGAAAACTGTTTGGCCTGATAGGACAGAAAATTAGGTAGGCGGA
>NW_004949099.1:34108404-34126220 GCF_000317375.1 Microtus ochrogaster
AAATAAATAAATAAAAATGGGTTAATAGAGATGTGAGCGTTAGCCAATAAGAGGCTGGAACTAATGGGTCTGGCAGTGTTCAAAAGAATACAGTTTCCATGTGATTATTTCGCGGAGCTGAGTGGGAACACAGCCCACCGCTGCTCCACACAACAGTATATAACAACCATATTTCTTTCATTCGTCAGTCTAGTAACCATATCATTCTATGAAACTGGTATTGTCTGATTTAATTCAATGAATCTCTGTGAAACCCTAGTGATCACTACTTCCCTCAATAAGAGTTCAAATAGTCTATTCTAAAATAAAGCCAGAGTTCATCATTAGACCAGAAAATGAAATATTTAATGAAATTTTAGAATGACTAAATGGCATTTACTTGCAAGAAATTTTACTGGTAAGAAAAACAAAAACTAGACATGATAATGCCTGCCTGAAATCCCAGCACTCTGGAGTTGGAAGTAGGACTGTCACTTGGTTCTTCTTTCCTCCAGGGTATCTTGCAGTTTCTTTTAAGGTAAGGACCAATAAGGCAGAGACATTTGTTAGCTAGCTAGTGCATCCCCAAAAGAACACCTAGAACCACACTAACTCCATGACAGGATGAACAAATAAACAAATCAGTCCCACAGCTCAGAGGTTTGGATCTCTCCTCTGCCTAATTCACTCTTGATGCTCTCAGTACTACACAATTCTAAATACCAGGTGGAAATACCAGGTGCTCACTTGTCCTGTTGCTTACTTTTCCTGAACTCCAACTCCCCCCAACTTCCAGAATTTTCCCGAACATTCTTCAACTGCTATCTTCATTTCGGTTATGGCAACTGTGTTCTTCCAGCTGTTCAAGTAAAAACCACACTTATTCTTTATGATTCTATTTTGCTCACATCCCATATTCAATCAATACAACTTATCTACCCTCGATATATGCTAAAAATCCAACCACTTCTCAACATTTCATTTTGCTATTACCTTGGTCAGCGCCATTCCCATCTGAAATACCATAACACAATCTCCTGCCTAGTGCCCTTATTTCTTTCTACCTCCCACCCTGTCCTAACACCCCAGAGAGGTAACAATCATTCTTCTAAAACACAAGTCAGAGTCCGTGCTATCAGAGTATAGTGCTAAACACTCCACACTGGCACTCTGCGTTACTCTCAGGAAAACTCGATGGCTTATAAACCATGGAAATTCCCATCCACTACTTATCCCTCTCTCTCTCCATTTCTGTTTGTGATCTGAATGTCCCCCAAGGATTCCCATGTTTAAACACTTGGTCCCCAATGGTGGCACTGTTTGAGAAGGTTGTAGAACTTTTAGGAAGGAGAGCACTGAGAGAGAAAGTGGGTCACAGGGGGAACAGTGACGCTTTTTACAGAAGTCTAGATCCATTTCCCACTCACTCTCTGCTTCTTGAGCACAAACACGTGATAAACCTGCTTCTGGCTCCTGCCACCATGCCCTCCCTTCCACTGTATCCCTCTGGAACTATATACAAATCCTGTCTCCCTGAAGTTGCTTCTGTCAGAATTTTTTTTTTGGGGGGGGGGGGGTTTGCAGGGGGTCACAGTCATTACTGGTTCAATAAATGGTGGAAAAAAAACACATTACCTATCATCACTCCTGGGGCATCATGACAGACATGAAAACCACCCTTCAGAAAAGCTGGTCAGGATATTTAACATGGCAATAGGAAAAGAACTAAGGCAATACTTACTAACACCCACGTGTGTAATTCATTCATTTACTTATTTAATCATCTGTCTCCTTACCTAGCATAAATGCTCCATGTGATTTCAAGTATCTGTCTGCCTTGTTCCCTGCTAGAGTCCTAGCACCTAACATAAAACATGCTCAATGAGTTGTGGTTTTTTTTATATTACACTGTTTATTTTGTGTTTTTGTGTGGACGGGTGCAGGTGGAAGCCAGGCGACAACCTGTAGGAGCTGGTTCTCTCCTTAGACCATGGATCTAAGTCCCAGGGACTCATCAAGTGTTCAGCTTGATTAACCTTTTCCTACTGAAACAGCTCCCAGCCTTCAATCTGCGTTTTTTTTTTTTTTTGGTTTTTTGGTTTTTTTTTTTTTTTTGGTTTTTCGAGACAGGGTTTCTCTGTGGTTTTGGAGCCTGTCCTGGAACTAGCTCTTGTAGATCAGGCTGGTCTCGAACTCACAGAGATCCGCCTGCCTCTGCCTCCCAAGTGCAATCTGCGTATTTTAAATGAATAAAAAGTAATGCTCAAGGAATAAAGTTCAGAAGGTGCGAACAAACAAGCTGATCATGTGCCAACATTGTTCTCGCTACATTAACCCATTTACCCATCCTAAAAGCTGAAATACTATTGCTATTATTCTAATTTTTCACAAGAATTTAAACAGAAGTTAAAGTTAAGAAATTAAGTTTGGAGAGATGGTAACAGTTAAAAGCACTTATTCTCCTGCAGAGGACCCAGGTTCTGTTCCTAGCACCTACATCAGATAGTTTACAACATCTATAGCTTTAGTTCCAGAGGACCCAATGCCCTCTGGCCCTCTGCAGATCTGTGATATACAGAAACTCACATATACACCATATACACATAAATAAAATTATCTTATTTTTAAAGAAATTGCAGTTAAGACTAGTTATGGTGGCATACACTTCAACCCTAGCAGTCTAACCCCAGCACTCAGGAGGAGAAGGCAGGCGGATCTGAGTTCAAAGTCAGCCTAATCTACAGAACAAGTTCCAGAACAGCCAGGACTATACAGAGAAATCCTGTCTTGAAAAAAAAGAAAACAACTAAGCTTAAGCAGCAATATGCCCTACACTATACAAGGCAAGGCTAGGATTAAACACTCTAATTCCAGAATTGACACTCCAAAACATGGAAAACCTCAAGTGCCATACAATCCAATTATATTCCACATAATCATAGCCCATCGCTCTCAAAATAGCTAATGTACTACTTATTTGATTACACATAGCACTCTGTTCTCTGCTCTTTCTCCATCAGTGGCTCTGATACCTTATAAATAAAATGTATTTAACAGCTCTCAGACTCCTTCCTACAAAGGGCATAAGCAGTATGAAACAGCAGCTGTTCCTGTGAAACCCTTCACCTTTAAATTTCCAGTTTGAACCTGGATTACAAGACTGATATAACTGCGACTTTAATAGTAAAGAAAAACAAACTTCAATGGACTCAACTACAATAGGATAGGGAATAAGAAGCAAACAGCCTTAAAAAAAAAAAACAGACAATCTACACTGTAGTTCAATCAGACCTAGAACTCACTATGTAGCCAGGCTGGCTTCAAACTCAAGGCAATCCTCCAGTGTCAGTCTCCTAAGACTGGAATCACAGGTTTATTTTATTTTTAGTTATGTGCACAGGGTGCGAATGATGTGAATGTGAGTGTGGTGCCCAGGAGGCCAGAGAGGAAGTCAGATCCCCTAAGGCTGGGGCTAGAGGCAACTGCAAGCAACCTGATGTGTACTGGGAACCAAACTCAGGTCCTCTAGAAGAGCAGTAAGCTCTCTTAAGTGCTGAGCCATTCCTATAGCACTCAAGTAATATGTCCTGATTAAAAAAATGCAGGATTTTTTTCAGACACACGAAATTCTAAACTGGTTTCTAAATTAAATTATTTCCATCTCTGACACCTACCAAACTACACAATTTTATTCTACAAGAATCACAATTCATTATCATGTAAACATTAGTATACGCACCCAAGTTTCACCCAATATCTTTTGGGTTTTGTTTTCTTCAGTGCTGGGGATCAAACCTAGAGCTTTCCTGCATGTAAGGCAAAAAAACTACACACTAAACACATATCCATTCCCAGCAGCCAGTATCTAAATCTTCAAAACTCAAAACTAGCCTGGCATGGTGGTGAATGCCTGTAATCCCAGTACTCGGGAAGCATAGGCAGTCAGATTTCTATGAGTTAAAAGCCAGCCTTGTCTCCATAGTGAGACCCCATCTCAAAAATTCCAACAAGGGGAGGCAGTAAATATGTGGGGTTTGCTCCTAGCTAATTTAAATCACAAGTACTCACTGTACCAACCAATTATTCAATGTCTACATAGAGATCATTTAATCTTTAATTTTATGACTATAAATTGAACTATACACTTTATCAATTAACTATCATAGCCTCATTTCCTACCAGTCTTTACAAGCAAAAGTTTCTCTAGTAGATCAGCATCTGTTCCTGAAGCGAACATGGAGAACAGGCAGTGATCTCCAACTACTGAAATAACCTACGCATTTCTCTCTTGGGTTACAGAAAAGTACTCCTTAGGCCAAAATAAATCAGGCAGGCATTAGGAAAGTTACTGTTTTTAATTTCATTTCCTGGTAGTTTCCCCTTCTTCCATAAGTGAACTATGGAGAGTCATGCCTCTCATTATATCATAATATGTATCTATCAAAGGGCTTGTTTACTGAACAAGAAATAGTTTAAGTCACAAATGATAAAGCATGTGGTTACCACAGTCTAATAGGAAGCACGAATCCAGAAGACTCAGGTCTATTGTGCTAAACTGTGAACCACTGATGTGAACTGAAGAACACCAAAGACTGTGTTGTTCACTCTCAATAACATCTCCCAAGAAAAGTAAGACACATTCTACCACAGGATACCAGACGAAGCACAGTTTAAAAGCATTTGACACTGACAATATTCCTTGAAAATGGAGGGACCTACATAATGAAAAAAATCCTATTTCATTTTGAAAGTGTTTAATGAAGACTGCAATAAAGCCAGGTTTGGAGCTGCGTGCCTTTAATCCCAGCACTTAGGAGGCAGAGACAGGCGGATCTCTGACTTTGAGGCCAGTCTGGTCTACAGAGTGAGTTCCTGGACAACCAGCATTACACCGAGAAACCATCTTGGACCAGGGGGAAAAATGTAAAAAGAAAGAAAGAAAAAAACTGCAATAAATACAACTGAAAATGAAAAATAAAAGCAATCTTCAAGAAAGTCAAGCATAGGAGATCAGGTCTGCAGTCTCAGCACTTGGAAGGCTAAGATAGAAGAATCACAGTAAGCTGGAGGCTAGCCTGGGATAGAGTGAGCCCTTGTCTTAAAAGAAAAATTCAAAAAAATAGGGACAGCCAGATAACTCGACGTGTAAAGTGCCTATGGCACAACCGATCTGATCCTAGCAATAGCAATCCACAGTGGGAGAACCTAGTCCCAAAGGCTGTCCTTTGACTTCAAATCTGGAGAACACCACACACACACACACACACACACACACACACATACACACACACATACACACACACACACACACACGTCCATTTTTTTTTAAGACCCAAAAATAATCACCCCCAATGAAGAAATACAATAAACACAAAATGTATCAAGGTCTGGAGAGAAACAAGGTGTAAAAGACAGCTGCACTTTAAAACATCTAAGCGATTCTCACACAATTAGCTCCAACAGAACTATTAGTTTGTCTTATCCACTCAAAGCAATCAACCACAACCACCTGCAACTATTACTTTGAAATGTGCCTGACAAAGACACTACCTGAGACCCGGGCCTTCCTTTTCTTCAAGGATCAGCTGAAAAATTAAAAGTGGTACAAAGAGATCATGCACAAGAGAAGGGAGGGGGGGAACGCAGGAAAAATAAACTGGAAGACAGCACTTTTAAGAGGGTAAGAGTAACGACACATATTCCCTCATGGTTGCTTCAGAATGAAGTTGTCTAAACGTCAACATCTTCTTTCTTTGAAACCAGAGTCACTCAGGCTGACAATTTACCTACCCCAAATCAACGCAAAGGTACTCTCTCCCTTCCGTGAATTCCACTCAAGAACCAAAACCTAAAGTGGCAATGTGAGATCTGCTTCAATAGCCCCTCTAGCTACCTCCAGGGCAACATCCCCGCTTCATTTTCCTCTTGAAATACAACCTTTCTTCTTCTTCTATATCACCAGGTCCAAAATAATAAAAAGATCATCTTAAACATTTTACATCAGATCCACCTTGGCCGCACCCCAATATCCCCAAGATTCCCCGTCTCCCCACATCATGCCTCCCACCTCCGGGTCTCGGAGCGCCAGAAGCCCTCCACCTCCCACAGCGGAGGTCCCCGCCGCCAGCGCCTTCGCTCCCGCCCAATCCCGGAGCTCCGCAGGGCGCGGCCGCCGGTGGGCTCGGGTGCGCTGGGGCGGGGTCCGCTCTCCCGACCTCCCCATCCTTCCCGCCCCCACCCCCGGCCCGATCCGGAGGGGGAGGGGTCCCGAAGCCTCACCTACGGCTCCGCCCCTCCCCAGGGGCACTCTGCCCTGCCCAGCCAGGGCCGGGAGCGCCGAGCCCGGTAGGAAACGGCAAATGCCTCAGCGCCGGCGCCCGCCGGACAGCTTGAGGTTCTGCCTGACGCGCGGGCGGCTGCCGACGGGGCTGCCTCACTCTCCTCACGGCCGCCGCTGCCGCTGCCGTTGCTGCTGCTGCCTCCCGGACACCCTGCCGCCGCCACTATCACAGCCGCCGCCGCCGCCGCCACCAAAGCCACAGCTACAGCACGACCGGCGCCCACGACGTCACCAGGCCCCGCCCTCCGCGCACACCTAGCCCCGCCCCCGGGCGCCCGCGCGGCATCCGCGTCCCGCCTCCCACCCTCGCGGGCCGCCGGGCTTTCCCTTGTCCCTCTGGGAAGCGCCTCCCGTAGCGGCTCAGGGGGACCGCGCAACAGGATCGCGAAGCGCGGCGCTCCGAGGCCACGAAGGTAACTGGGCGCCGAGGCAGAGTTGTGCCGCACGTAGAGCCGCCCCTTACAATCACACACCCACGGCCGAGCGTCCACAGGACATCCAGGGCCGCGAAGGCGAGCAGGGAAGGTGCGGGCGAGGAGGGGCGGCGTTTGTCTCCTCCTGCTTGCCGTAGGACGTGGATTGCTGGAAGCCCCAGGAGTGGAGTGGCCTTTCCCAAACCTGGAGTCGCCCCGCCCCCTGCTTGGCAGGCCCGTTACCCGAACCCTGGGATCGCCGCCACCTTAGGAAATAACTCTGGGCTTGTCACTTTGAGTCACTGCTGCCTGGACACCCTTTGTCCAAGAGAAGTTAGCTTGCTCCTCACACTTGACTTTTTAAAATGTAGCTGCGGAAGGCAATGCTCTGAGTCCTCGGGGCTGGCTAAGCGGTCATCGTAAAGACCCTCTCCTCAGTAGGTGGCTTTTCCGCAGCTATCATGCCAGGGAGGAAGAGCGTGGGTGGAACCTGGTGTCCACATGCGGTGCGTGAGCTGTGCCAAATGCTTCACCACGTTACCTTTTTTATTTAGCCCTCACACCAAGCAAGGCGAACGAACTACGAAGCAGCTGCTGCCTTATTTTAGACAACCCAGTTTTTCTGTTGCTGAATCTCAACCTTTTCCTTTTGTCAGGTGCGGGCAAAAGTACAGAGGTGGGGGCAACACACAGGCATTAATTTTAAAAGGTAGATAAGCTATCTCTAAGCCAAAAATCTAAAGGTGGTGTGAATTATACTCATCCCCACACTCCCAGGGTTTATTAAGCTAATTTAAAATGCCTTTGAGATGAGAGGAGTTAAGACTCATCCTTTTACTCATCCTTAACCTCCCACCATCATAATTAACCAGCTTACGCTCTTACAATCCATTGACATTTTCCCCCATCCACCCATGGCATTCACGTTCATTCACCAAGTTCTGTAGTGAGGATTTGTTTGTGTTTTAACAAATAAAGCTTGCCTGAAGATCAGAGTACAGAGTTAAGCCACTACAGGCCAGGCAGTGGTGGCACACACCTTTAATCCCAGGACTAGCCGAGGGAGAGGGATCTCTGTTAGTTCAAGGCCACCCTGGGCTACACTGGATTGAATCTGTCTGAAAGGGAAACAGCACTCTCACAAAGGTGATCCCAGCACTAGGGAGGTGGAGACCGGAGCGATGTGGCTGGGCTGAGAAAGGAATGTAAGGCAAAAGGTACAGGAGCTCAGTGCAGTCTGAGGTTTGATGGAGACAGTTGCAGTTTGAGGACTGGATCGCCCTTTCGGTCTGAGCATTGGTAGAGGTGAAAACTCTCTAGTAGCTGGCCACTCTGCTTCTCTGATCTCTCAACTTTCACCCCCTAATATTATTAAGACCAACTGGAATTCGTCCCACAAAATAATTCTGGGGTTTTTGTTTGTTTGATTGGTTGGTTGGTTGGTTTTTTAGACAGGGTTTCTGTCCTGGAACTAGCTCTTGTAGACCAGGCTGGCCTTGAGCTCTCAGAAATTGCCTGCCTCTGCCTCCCAAGTGCCAGGACTAAAGGCGTGTGCCACCACCGCCAGCACAAAATTCTGTTTTGTCCTTCCCAGACTCTCTAATGTTTCCCTCCCAAAATGCACTTGGGTGATTATAGTCCTTGGGCATGCGGAACTAACTCCCCTTCAGTACGACGTCTAATATATGACAACCTTTTGTTAGAGTGTGTGCAGCCAGTCAAGGTGACTGTAGAGCGGCCAGAGATGAGTCTTCAAAGTCTTCATTTCTGGGACAGGGAAGATGGACTCGTGGGTGCGAGAACTTGCTCTGCAAGCATGAGCACCTGACTCTGAAGCCCCAGAACCCACATAAAATCTAGGCATGGCTTCCAATGTTTGTAACAGCAGCGCTCTGGAGGGAAGACAGGCTGATCCCCAAAGGTCGACGATAAAATGAACTTGTGATTCGGTGAGAGACCCTGTCTCAAGGCAATAAGGCAGAGAGCAATCGAGGAAGACAACTGAAGTCCTGCCCAGGCCTCTGCACATGCACACTCCCCTACACACGCACACACATGCCTGCACACACTCAGACAGAAACTGAAATTGAGATTTCATTTCTTAGATATGTAGGTACTCACCCATGAAAAGCCATTCTTCATTGACTGTTTCTCCAGCTACTTCTCTGCACAGTAAGTATAGAGAAGTTTGCCCTGCCTCAGGTGGGGATGTCCTGGAGCTCACAGCAGTAGCGGCTTCAGTCCCAAATGAGGATTCTGCAAGCGTGCGACACAACGTCAGCGCTCTCGCTGTGCTTTATGCTGGCTTGGCACCTGGCCCCCTTCTTTTTTTTCCAGTTTCTCTATTTTGGGATGAAAATATCTATTCTGTGTATGTCCTGCCATTGTTTCCTGGAAGCATGTAACTTGTCTGGTTCTTAGCTGGAGAGAATTTTTGCCTTAGGATGACTCACCCCAGGTCTCACCCATACATAACTTAGGTAATACAGACTGAGTACCTCTTACCTGACAAGAAGTGATTCAAATTTTCTTTTTCTTTGTTTTGTTTTGCTTTGATTTGTTTTGTTTGGGGGGTGTTTTGTTTTGTTTTTGAGACAGGGTTTCTCTGTATTCCTGGCTACCCTGGAACACTCTCTCCTGTAAACCAGGCTGGCCTTGAACTCAGAGATCTGCTTCCAAAGTGCTGGGTTCTGTCCTGGGAGTGAGAGTAGATACTGGCATACATATAGAGAGGTATCTTGAGGATAGAACCCAAGTCTAAACACAAAATTAATTTATTTCATATATACCTGTTTCAGGAAATATGTCCTAAAAGTCATTTCATACAATAGTTTTAATTTTTACATAAAGCATAGTTTTATAATGTGAAATTTTCCACCTATGATACCGTCTTGGTAGTCCAAAACTTTCAGCTTTTGCAGCATTTCAGATTTTTTTTATTAAGAATGTTTAATATGTCTTTATCTTGTTTTAATTTGGGGAAATTTTTTTATTAGTTGTTGTTATTTTTGCCGCCCCCCCCCCCCGCCACACACACAGGGTGGGAATCTCACTTGTATTGCCTAGACTGATCTCAAACTACTACTACTGGGCCCAAATGATACCCTACAAACCCTTAGCCTTCCAAATGCTGGAACTGCAGGCTAGTGGCACCCCATTTAACCCGTATTTAGTTAGGTGGAATTGTGGATTTAGAGTCCGTGTGAACATGGATGCTCTCCGGTGGCATGGGTAGAATGCATTTTTCCTTTGAGGGGAACATAAATCTGGATGGTCTGGAGGACAAAGTTGTATGGGTTGAATTAGGGTCCTTTGAAATTAAGATTTTAATCTTCAAAGAGGTCAGCTTTGAACTGTGCTGTGGCAACTCTAACCAACTAGTAGAGACATGATCAAAAAAGTAGGAAAAAAGAATATATATAGTGTCCCGTGCCTATAGTTCCAGCACTCTGGAGGCTGAGACTTGAGTATCAAATCAGCATGTGCTAAGTAGTGAACCCTGTCTCAAAATAAAATAAAATGAGGCTGGGGGAGCCTACAGATAAATGGAAGGACAACGTGGAGTTAGGAAACAATTTGCAAACACATCTCTCCCATATCTAGAACTCAACAATAGAAAAACAACCCACATTTAAAGAATGAAAGAATAATCTGAATAGATATTTTTCCAAAGAAAACCAAATAGCCAAAAAGAACTTGAGAACTTGCTCGACGTCTTTAATCATTAGAATTAGTTCTAGGCCAGGCAGAGAGCAAAACACTGTCTCAGCACTTAGGAGGCTGAAGTGGTAAGATAGCCAGGAGTTTGAAGCCAGGCTGGGCTACGGAGTAAAACTCAGCGAAACAATAGATGTAGCTCAATAGCAAGAGGCCCTGAGTTCAATACCCAGTACTAAAAGCAACAATGTAATCTAACAAATAAAGCTTGCCTAAAGATCAAAGTGCAGAGCTAAGCCACTAGTTAGCCATAAAGGCCAGGCAGTGGTGGCACACACCTTTAATACCAGGGAGACTGAGGCAGTTGGATCTCTGAATTCAAGGCCACCCTGGGTCTAAAAGAGGTACAGAGCTCACACAAAGGTGATCCCAGCATTTGGGATCACGTGCCTTTAATCTCAGCACTGGGGAGGTGGAGACAGGAGTGATATGGCTGGATGGAGAGAGGAATACAAGGCAGGAGGAGAAAAGAGCTCATTGCAGTCTGAGGAGATAGTCTAAGGGCAGGGTCGCCCTTTTGGTCTGAGCATTAGTAGAGGTGAAAACTCCAGTGGCTGGCCGTTCTGATCTCTCAACTTTCATCCCTGATAGGTGACTCCAAATTTTTATTATTGAGACCAGTTATAATTTGTGTTGCACAGCAACAACAACAAAGCTCTCTAAAAAGCTATGATCACCATTAATGTATATATCTCATGTGAAAACTAAGTACATGGCCCTTTCTTGTCTGCGGGCAGGTTGCAAATAGAGCTTTTATTGTGGGTGAACACACATTCCAGTTAAAATTAAGACCTACAGCCAAGTCATGGTGGTAAACACTTCTAATCCAGTCACTTGGGAGGAAGGCAGAAGAATCAGGAGTTAAAGGCCACCAAAGCTCCAAAAGAACCCAACCATTTAAAAAAAAAAGAAAGAAAGAAAAGTGTAGTCTATGATTCTGTAATCCCAGGACTCACAAGGCTGAGGAAGAAGACACAGAGTTGAGGCGTATCTGGGCTAGATGGTAGACTCTATCTAAAAATAATAATAATAATAATAATAATAATAATAATAATAGTTGATGGTGGTATGTTAACAAATTGGTAGAAAACTGATTATGAGAGAGAAATTCAAATGTTTGCCAGAATTACTAAAATTTGGACCAGAGAGATTTGGACCAGCTCAGTGGATAGAGGTGCTTGCTGCCAGCCCTGACGATCTGAGGTCGAGCCCCAGGACCCACATCATAAAAGGAGAGAACCAACTTTTTGAGTTGTCTTCTGACTTCACCTGCACACACATACGTACACACTAAATAAATAAATGTAATAAATCTTTAAAACTTCAATCATGCCAGGCATTGGTGGCACGTGCCTTTTATCTCAGCACTCAGGAGACAGAAGCAGGTGGATCTCTGTGAGTTTAAGGCCAACCTGGTCTACAGAGCTAGTTCCAGGACAGTCAAGGCTGTCCTGTGTAACACAGAGAAACCCTGTCTGGAAAACAAAACAAGAACCCACCAACAAACAATAAAAAAAAAAACTACTTAAATCACATTAAAATGCATCTAAGAACAAATAAGGTAGAAGATCCAGCTAAAGAAGGTTTTCTAAAATGC
The DNA here is from genome assembly GCF_000317375.1 of Microtus ochrogaster. NCBI lineage: Eukaryota > Metazoa > Chordata > Mammalia > Rodentia > Cricetidae > Microtus > Microtus ochrogaster. The sequence goes on from NW_004949099.1 coordinate 34,120,451, forward strand.
TGAACAAGCTGAGCAGTGGTGGCACACACCTTTACTCCCAGCACTCGGGAGGCAGAGGCAGGCCGATCTCTGTGAGTTCGAGGCCAGCCTGGTCTACAAGAACTAGTTCCAGGACTGGCTCCAAAGCAACACAGAGAAACTCTGTCTCGAGAAAGAGAAAATAAAAAGATATATGAAATGCTGAGCAAAGAATCAAATGAAAAAATGCAGATTAAAGACACAAAAACAGAGTGTGGTGGTGTAGTTTGTACTCCCCATACTGTGGATTCCTAGACAGAAGGCAAGGTCTGCTTGCCTATAGAGTGCAATAAAGTGGGCTACTTAGTGAGACTGTTTGTTTTGTTTTATTGTTCTAGTTTGTTTTTGTTTTTTGAGAGTGGGTTTTTCTCTGTATCTTTGGCTGTTCTGGAACTCACTCTATAGACCAGGCTAGCCTCAAACTCACAGAGATCCTCTTGCCTTTGCCTCCCAAGTGCTGGGAGTGGCATGCGCCACTATGCCCTGCGTGAGACCCTTTCTTAAAATAAAATGTAGGGGCTGAAGAGATGGCTCAGCAGCTAAGAGTACTGACTGCTCTCCCCGAGGCCCTGGGTTCAGTTCCCAGCACCCACATGGCAGCTCACAGCTATCTGTAACTCCAGTTCCAGGGAATCTGACACCTTCATACAGAATGCACATAAGATAAAGTTAAATAAATATTTAAAAAGAAAAAGGAGGGGTGAAAATATAGCCTAGTGGTAGGGTACTTGCCTAGTATGATTGAGAATCCATATTCAATCAGTACCACAAAAATATTTTTATTGGTTGTTGCTTCTTTGGGCAGATGTAAATGCCACAGACTGGATAGCTCTAAACAATAGGAATGTATTGTTTCCCAGCTCCAGGGCTGAGGAAATAGCTCAGTAATAGAACTCATGATTAGCATACATGAAGCCCTGGCTTTAATCCCCAGTTCCTAGCACCTCAAAAAAAATCTGAGGTATCAACAGGGTTATGCCCCCTCTGAAACCTGTAGGGAGGTGCCTTGCAGCCTTTTCCTGGCTTCTGGGGATTGCCTGGAAATTCTTGGCATTCCTTGACTTGCAGTCCCTGATTTCAGCCTCTGCCCCCTTCATTGCCTGCATTCTGCTTCTGGATGTTGAATGTCTTCTGTGTTTATTTTGAGAAAGGGTGACTGTGTTGCCGGGGCCAGCCTTGAATGCCTCCACTCAAGTAATCTTCCCATCCCACCCTGCTCAGTATCACGCTGTCTTTTTAAAAGATTTATTATTTTTAATTGCGTGCTCATATAGTAAAAAGTAGAATATTATGGAACTAGAGAGTTGGCTCCATGGTTAAAAGCACTTGTTCTTTCAGAGAACTTAGGTTCTACTTCCAGAATCCTCACGGAGGCCCACAAACATCTCTAACTGCAGGTCCAGGGGATACAGTGCCCTCTTCTGACCTCCACAGGCACACATGTAAAAATAAATAATTTTTAAAGTAGTGTATTATAATTGAGTTCACAGAGGCTGGAGAGATGGTGCAACAGTTAAGAGACCTGGCTGCTCTTCCAGAGGACCCTGGTTCAATTTCCATCACCCACATGGCAGCTCACAGCTGTGTGACTCCAGTGCCAGGAGCTCTGACACCCTCACACCAATGCACATAAAATAAAATTTAAAAGGAGGGAGGGGCAACTGGAGAGATGGTTCAGCTGTTAAAGGCTAGACTTACAACCCAAAATTATAATTGAGTTTACTAAGGTTGTAAGTGTGATTCGTCTCCCCACCCCTGCCCGGCTGCAGGTCTTTTCTGTGTAGCCTTGGCTGTCTTGGAACTCACTCTGGACCAGGCTGGTCTCGAACTCACAGAGATCTTACTGCCTCTGCCTCCTGAGTGCTGGGATTAAAGGCAAATGCCACCATACCAGGCCTATTTTTAGAGTTTATTAAAATAATTTTGAAGGATTTATTTAGTTTTATGTACTTGGGTGTTTTGCCTGCAGAAAGATCTGTGCATACAGTGCTTGTGAGGCCAGAAGAGGGCGTCAGATCTAGAACTGCAGTTACAGAGGGTTGTGAGCCACATGTAGGTTCTAGGAAATGAACCTGGGTCCTCTGGAAGAGCTGCCAAATATTCTTAATCTCTGAGCTATCTCTCCAGCCCCGGATTCTTTAAAAAAAAATTTAATGAAGCAAATTTATTAAAGTTTACATTATGACACAAAATTGCTTTGCTCTGCTTTGCTTTTTCTTAGTTTTTCAAGACTGAGTTTCTCTGTGTAGCTCTGGAGCCTATCCTGGAACTCACTCTGTAGACCAGGCTGGCCTCGAACTCACAGAGATCTGCCTGCCTCTGCCTCCTGGGTGCTGGGATTAAAGGTGTGACCCACCACTGCCCGGCCAGAAATGCTGACTAAATTCCAACACCAAAGAAGAAACTGACACCAGAATTACCCTCCTCTAACCACCCCAGGGCAGTTGCTCTTCAGAGCTCTGCCTTGTTTTTCTAGGCTTTTCCCACACAATCTGCAAGTCTTCAACATTAGAATTCTTAATTCTTTTGGGGGGAAATCAGACCTCAGGCCAACAAAATGTCATCAGATCTCCTGGATTATTATTCAAGAACAAAATCCACCTTGAGCGTTGTTCTGGAAATAGGGAAAATCGACTCATTATAATCTATGCTCATTATAGAATCAGCTGGTACAACTGATTGACAGCTTCCTCAGTGACACATTTGATCAACAGTGTGCTTAAAATCAAAGCAAGTGGATTCACTCAGCATAGACACACTCAGCAGTGTTTCATTCATAACTAGAGAAAGAACCAAACACAATCAATCCAGAGGCTAAAAACTACAGTGAGGTCAATAAATACAAACTTCAGTCAGGTTTGCTCCTTTCTCAATTGCTTAAATCCCAGAATGTTGGCAAATACTGCTAATAAGATGCCAACTCCATTAGTTGAAGAGCAGGAGGAAGGATTATATGAGCAAGGGGGGTCAAGATCATGACTGGGAAAACCAGAGAGACAGCTGACCTGAGCTAGTGGGAGTTCACAGACTGACAGCTGGGGACCCTGCATGGGACTGACCTAAGCCCTCTGAATGTAGGTGACCGTGTGTGACTTGATCTGTTGGGGGGCATCCTGGGTGCATGAACTGACTTCGGAGCCCACTGCATATATTAGGATACCTTACTCAGCCTTGATAATGGAGGGGTTGGGATGGGAGTCTTGATCCTGCCTCAACTTGGTGTACCGGACTTTGTTGACTTCCCAAGGGAGGTGTTACCTCCTCTGCCAAGTGAATAGGGGTGGAATGGGGCAACAGAGTGGGGAGATAGGGAGGGGACTAGTATGTAAAATTAATTTTTTAAATAAAAAAAGAAAGCCTGTATTTCTTTTTTCAGTATACTGTTTTTGTTTGTTTTTTATTGATTTTTATTGAGCTCTACATTTTCTCTGGAAAGCCTGTATTTCTAACCCATTCCCATTAAATATTTTCGGAATACTGTGTTTCATCCATTCATATATTCTGTCACCTGGCTATCTGAAGAGCTGGGCGTCCTCATACTGAGCAGTCATTTATTTGATCATGTAAATGACGTGGTAAAAGAAAGACCAAGACCAGGTGAAGTCAGAACTGCTCATTTGCATCTTAGGATCACAGAACATTTAGGTCACAAGATGGAAAAGCCACAGGTTCTCCAAACCTACATTTACACAATGGAAGTCAGTGACAGCAGCTATGACAAGTAAGCTCTGAGGTGGCCGTACTTAGTGAGCCTGCTTTGACTTAGTGATAGATCTCTTATGGCATTAATTAGCAAGCTAGTAAAGGTTTGGCTCCAGCAGAACATAAGCCTGAGGAGCATCACGAAGCCTATGGCTTCCATGAGAGCTCAGCAGCACCTCAATCCACTAGTTTTCCAGGAATCTGCCCTGCTGAGTGCCACAGACAGTTCATTCTTTTCATTTATGAGACATTCAGTTTTATTATTTATCTCCCAAATGAGCTCACATCAATAAGAGGCCATATCCCTATGCCCTTAAAAGAAAATTAAGCCCAGGGGACACCCCTGCCTGGGGACCTGGGGTGCAAGATGAGTACATAAGCCCACAGCACAACAATGCATTCCCTTAAATTGGGAAGTTTTTGGCTTGGGTTTATTTTTTTGTCTGTTTTGGGGTATTGGCTGGTTTTGGGGTTTTTTGTTTGTTTGTTTGTCTTGGGTTTTGGGGTAGAAAGAGAAAACGCCATGTTTTTGGGAAGAGGCTGATAGGACAAATGGAAGAATAAGCAGTCATTTTCTTAGGAGGAGTCAACTTGTGAAAGAGCTAAATTGCCATTGCAAGAAGTAGCTATATAAACTGGAAATGTGTTTTTAATAGCATTAGTAGAGAATGTGCTCTAGGAAGTTTACATAACTGGATGTAAAATTCTGAAAACAATAGAACAGTCCCAGATGGTAGCTGAGGCCAGCCTTTAATGAGGATGAAAGCCTTACCTATGGGGAACTTTGGGTGATATTTGCAGAAATGGTACACTGTGAAACAGAATCAAGGTGTTTTCACAAGTGTAAAGTTTCCGTTTCACAGCACAAGTGGCATAGAAAAACAGAAGAGAGCTTGCATGCAAGATGCCAAACTCCTTCATAATGAAAATGCATCCACTTCAGAATGATTGCACCATCCTTACATCCAGGTGGTGGGGTCCAGATGATCTGTATTTCTTTCCTCAAGCACAAACTTTGACCCAAAAGTGGCCCCGTGACTTTGGGAAACTGCAGTCATGAGACAAAGCCTAGGAGGAATGTTCTCTGGAGCAAACATGGCCAAAAGGACAAAAAAATGCAAAAGGAAGAACTCAGATAAGGGAGTAGAAAATATTTACAGAGACGTGTGAAAGGAAGAAATGAGTCAGGGGCCAAAGATACTGTTTGATCAAGCTCTGTTTACAATGCTGTGTCTCTAGTAGCCATGTAAACAGTGGGAAAAATAAAAATTATGTATCCTTTTGTTAAGTGAATCCAGAGTCTGTCTACCATTGCCCTCCTTTCTGGGTCCCCTGCCGTAGCTCCAGGACTTTATAAAACCTACAGGTGGTGGTCCTGGGAAGCAGAGGCCCAGGATCAGCACCTAGAAAACAACCACCATTTCTGTGTCTTTTTTTTTTAATTGTTCTTAACTGCCATTGTTGCTGCTGATTAAGAAAACTAGTAAATGCCTTTAATCCAGTTCTCAGGAAGTATACATTTTAATTATTAAACAATGCCCTGGCGATCAAAACATCAAAAACCTTCAGTCTCCTGGGCAGAGAAAGCATTGTTTCTTCGGCAAATAAAGGCGTTGCCACCAAACTTGGAGACCTGAGTTCTATCCCCAGGACCTAGGGTAGAAGAGAACCAACTCTGGAGAGTTATATTCTGAGTTCCACTTACACGACGTGGAACATGAACATAAGAAAATAGAATTTTTTTGAGACAATGTCTCAATATGTGGCTGTCCTGAAACTCAATATGTAGACCAGGCTGGCCTCAAACTTACAGAAATGCTTGCCTGCCTCTGCCTCCCAAGTGCTGAGATTAAAGGCATGAGCCACCATGTCCAGTTATAAAATGAAATCTTTAAAAAAAGTGGGGGGGAGCCGGGCGGTGGTGGCGCACGCCTTTAATCCCAGCACTCGGGAGGCAGAGGCAGGCAGATCTCTGAGTTCGAGACCAGCCTGGTCTACAAGAGCTAGTTCCAGGACAGGCTCCAAAGCCACAGAGAAACCCTGTCTCGAA
>NW_004949099.1:34126320-34136872 GCF_000317375.1 Microtus ochrogaster
TCCAGGACAGGCTCCAAAGCCACAGAGAAACCCTGTCTCGAAAAACCAAAAAAAAAAAGGGGGGGGGGGACTAAAGATGGCTAAGCGGTTAAGAGCATTGGCTACTCTTCTAGAAGACACAGGTTTGGTTTCTAGCACCTACATGGCAGCTCAATCATGTTTAACTCCAATTTGGGGCCTCTAGGTGCCAAGCTTAGAAGTGGTTCACAGACATACATACAAGCAAATGTATACACGAATGAAATTTTAAAGAATAACAATGATTAGCAAGAGAATATTCTGGGCATGGTGGTGCACGCCTTTAATCCCAGAACTCAGGAGGCAAAGGTAGACAGATCTCTGTGAGTTCTAGACCAGCCTGGTCCACAGAGTGAGTTCCAGGACAGCCAAGGCTACACAGAAAAATCCTGTCTGAGTTTAAGGTCAGACTGGTCTTAACAGTGAGTTTTCCAGGGCTATGCAGTGAACCCTGTCTCAAAAAATATGCAACTTTTAAAATTTTGATTAACAAGGTTATCACTGGTTTTCCTGGCTTGATAACCACAACTGTCCTGATCATTGTAGGAGGACTGACTTAAGCTTCTTTCAAAGATTAACATAAGGAAATTCTCATTTTGGACTGATGTGATAAGTCCACTCAATTCCATCCCATGCCATTCAATTCACTAGATAACCCTAAGAACAGAACAGCTGTAACATCAAAGGTAACCTGGTATCAGGTCAAGAATCACACCCCAAGGGTGACATTGTTTGCAGTAAAACCACTTTGCTGGTCCATAGCTGCTAGGTCGTGCTCAGATTCCCCTCTGTATGCTGTGAATATGTTATATTGCCATTGGTTAATAAAGAAGCTGCTTCCGGCCAATGGCTTAACAGGTGAAAAATCCTAACAGACAGAGAATGAGAGAGAGAGAGAGAGAGAGAAAGAGAGAGAGAGAGAGAGAGAGAGAGAGGGCGGAGTTAAGGAGACACCATGTAACTGCCGAAAAAGACACCCTGGAACCTTACCAGTAAACCACGAGCCTTGTGATAAAATATAAAATAATTGGAATGGGTTAATTTAAGATGTAAGAATTAGTTAATAAGAAGCCTAAACTATTGGCCAAGCAGTGTTGTCATTAATAAAGTTTCTGTGTGATTTTTCGGGTCAGGGCGGCTGGGAACGAACAAGCAGCCTGCGCCTACACTCATCAGAATTTGCATGGTTTAATCTGATGGCTCATTACTCATCTCTGAGAAAAATCAAAGTACCACCAGTCATTACTCATATGCCTCATACAATATGCTGCGGCTCCATTTGGGGAAATTGCATTAAGAAACTATTCTTTAAAATTCTAGCGTGTGTACTCTTGGTGAGAAGGCTTCAGGAAATTCTTGCTAAAATAAAAGGAAACTGAATTTGTCGGAATCCACTGAAATCCCTAGCAAGTTTCAACTAGGAACCTGCCAGTGTTTGCAGTAAGGATGGTACCACATCCCTTCAGAGTGAATTGTCTCTTGTAGACAAGCATAAGTTCCCTGCTTGCCTGTTTTGTAGCATTGAATATTTCACACCTCAGGAACTAGTATCCCACTCAAAACTGAGACTTGTAAAAGATACTACTCAGTATCTGCTTTGCCTCAGACAAATCAGGAGAACCAAACCTCCAGCACTTTCTCCATCCCTTGATTAAAAAACAAACAAACAGAAAAGGCCTTTGTGGTGCATGCCTTTGATCCCAGCACCAAAGGAGGCAGAGGCAGGTTTATCTCTGTGAGTTGGAGGCCAATCTGGTCTACAAAGCTAGTTCCCGGACAGCCAAGGCTACACAGAGAAATCCTGTCTTGAAAAACAAAAAATTCCATGAGTCTAACCAACAGCAAACCACAGGAAAATCAATTAAAATCTCATCCCCCACCACCACTACTGAAGATTGCTCCAGGTATGTTACTAAAACTTAGTTTCTTCTTTTAAATTGTTTTGGTATAATTTTAATTGTTTTTTATTAGAGCTGGAGATATGGCCTAGCAGTTAAGAACACTAACTATTCTTCCAAAGAACTCACATATTCTTCCACATAGCTCACAACCATCTGTAACTCCAGGACTCTAGTCTTTTGCCTGTGAAGACAGGAGAGGGCATTGGATCCCTGAAACTGGAATTACAGAGGGTTCTGAGCCATGTGGACACTGGGTGCCAAATCCAAGTCCTCTACAAGAGCAGCAACTGCTTTTACTGCTGAGCCTTCTCTCTTGCCTATATTAACTTTTTCAAGAATTGTATTAGTCTGCTTTCTATTGCTGTGATAAAGCACTGACTAAAAGCAACTTTGGGAGGAAAGTGTTTATGTGACTTATATTTCTTAGATCACAGTCCATTGAGGGGACCTGTGGAAGAGCACTGCTTACTGGCTTGCTCCTCATGGCTTGCCTAGCCTACCTTCTCATAAAGTGCAGCACCACTGCTTAGTGGTGACGCCCCCCCCCCAAAGGTGAGCCCTCTCACTCAGTCAGTTAAGAAAGTGCCCTTCAGACTTGCCTGCAGACCAATGTGATGGAGACATTTTATCAATTTAGAGTCCCTCTTTCCGGTTATGTTTTTATGTTAGTGTCAAGTTGACAAAAAAAAAAAAAAAAAGCAAAAATCACAGTCTGGGACTATTATAATGTAATGAAAGATAGGAATTGTCTGTGTATGCTTTTACACTAAAATGCTAGAGTTGAATAGTTGTGATGGAGACCATACTCCCCCAAAACAAAATACTTACTGCTAACCTTTGCTGACACTACTAAATTTCTTTTTATCTACTCTTGTTTCTTTAAAAAATAGACCAGGCAGTGGTGGCAGCTCACTTTAATTCTAGCACTCAGAAGGCAAAGGCAGGGCTGGAGAGATGGCTCAGAGGTTAAGAGCACTGACTGCTCTTCCAAAGGTCCTGAGTTCAGTTCAATTCCCAGCAACCACATGGTGGCTCACAACCATCTGTAATGAGATCTGGTGCCCTCTTCTGGCCTGCAGGCATACGTGGAGGCTGAACATTGTGTACATAATAAATAAATAAATCTTTAAAAAAAAAAAAAAGGCAAAGGCAGGTTGATCTCTGTGAATTCAAGGCCAGCCTGATCTCCACACTGAGTTCCAGGACAGCCAGATCTACACAGAGAAACCCTATCTCAAAACACTAAAACATAAATAATAATAATAATACATGTTTGAACATTGAAATAGTACTGGAAGTTTATATTATTTTATTGGTTTATTTCAGGAGGGAACTTTGAGATAAGATCTTATACAGACGTGAAGGCTGACCTTGAAATCCTGATGCTTCTCCCTTCACTCCCAGTACTGGACTCACAGACTGTGCCACCCACGCTCACCGCTAGACCTATAAACTCTTCCACATTGTGCTATAGCTACTCTTGACGCAGACTTTCCCATTCCTAGCTGTACTGGTTACTTTTCTCTTGCTATGATCAAACACCTCAACCACAGAGATTTAAGGAAGGAAGTTTATTTGGGCTTATGGCTCCTGAGGGATAAGAGTCCATGATGGCAGAGAAGAGGCATGGCAGATGAAGCAGGAAGCTGAGAGCTCACGTCTTCAAAACCCAAGCACAAAGCAGAGGACGCCAAATGCAAGTAGGGCCAGGTCTTAAACTCTCAAAGCCCACCAGGGACATACTTTTTAAACATGGTCACGCCTCCTCAACCCCCCCAAACAGCATCACTAACTGTGGACCACGTATTCAAATGCCCAAGACTATGGTTTCCTCATTAAAACCATCATACCAGCCTGGTTCTGTAACTCAAGTATGGAAAGAAAGTTATCAAACATCATCCTAATTTATTGTTGTCATCACGCCAACTTTTTTTGGAAACAAACTCTTACTACGTAGCACAGGCTGACCTGGGATTCACTAGGTATCCCAGGGTGTCCTCAAATTCATGGCAATCTTCCTGCATCAACCTCCTAAATCCTAGAATTACAAGCACTCACTACTGTACTCGGCTGGTCTTTCCAACTCTTTTTACTGATGTTTGGTAATCATTCTTTATTCCATGAAAGATGATGAATTGGATATTTGCTTGTTCGCAAGTATACGTTTGTTTCTTCTTCTTTTTTTTTTTTTCTTTTTGAGACAGGGTTTCTCTGCAGCTTTTGGAGCCTGTCCTGGAACTAGCTCTTGCAGACCAGGCTGGCCTCCAACTCACAGAGATCCACCTGCCTCTGCCTCCCGAGTGCTGGGATTAAAGGCGTGCGCCACCACTGCCCGGTGTGTTCCTTCTTTTTAGGTTTGTTTGAGATGGAGTCCCACAGAGCTAAATCTAGCTTTGAACTCAGCCTGCAGTGCTGGGAATATAAGCATGTGCACCCACAGCCGGCCATGGGTTTTTTTGTTTGTTGTTTGTTTGTTTTTGACTTTTTCAAGACAGGGTTTCTTTGCATAGCTCTGGCTGTCCTGGAACTTGATTTGTAGATCATGCTGACCTCAAACTCACAGACATCCGCCTGCCTCTGCTTCCTGAGTGCCTAGCCACCCAGCCTAGCCACAGTTTTTTTTTGTTGTTGTTGTTGTTTTTTGGCTTTTTTAATGAGTAAGAGTGTTCAGCTAGTTGAGTGTATGCACTACTTTCCTGTCTGGTGCCTGGGAAGGTCAGAGAGGGTGATCCTCTCTGTTACAGATGGTTGTGAGCTATCATGTAGGTGCCGGGAATCAAACCCAGGTCCCCTGAAAGAGCAGCCAGTGCTCTAACCACAGGGATCCTCTAGCACCACAGGTGTATTCTGTTAAGGTTAACTCAAGAGAGGGGCTAGTAATATGAGCGAGATAGTTTGCTTGGTTTGAGGGGTTTTGTTGTTGTTGCTGCTGTTTTTTGTTTGTTTGTATGTTTGGATTTTGCCTTTGTTTTGAAATAATCACTCATATAGCTGGAGAGGCTTCAAATTCCCCCAAGTAATCTAGGCTGACCTTAAAATTCTGATCCTCTTCCTCCACCTCCTAGTGCTGGGATTCATGTTGTCCTGGAGATAGAACCCGGGACTCTGCATTTTAAGCAAGTACTCAACATCCCTAAAATATGTGTTAAATTAATAAAACTGAACTTTTTTTGAGATGCTGGGGATTAAACTGAGGGCTCACATCAACAATAGTGTACCGCTAAGGTATACCCTCAGCCTGGAAATTGTATACTTAAATACAGTAGGGTAAGGGGCTGGGGAGATGGCTCAGCAGCTAACAGCACTTGTTGCTCTTCCAGAGGACCAGGTTCAGTTCCCAGAACCCACCTGACAGACAGGCTGTAGACCACCATGAAGCAGAAGACAAGGATAGGAAACAGCAACAAAAATACCCTAATCTACTCACCCAGCCCGACAATGGGACAAAGTCTTGGAGCCTTGTCAAATTACTAATAACTACCATGGTGACGCTTAATGAAAATGCTTTGAATTCGCTGAAGCCAGATGCCTTCCTGCCACTGAAGACCCCACCTGCCTCCAATTCTACACAAGAGTTCTGAATCACCACATCCATTCTGTGCTACCCAGATCCTTCCAGTTCAGCCTGGCTTGCTGTGAGGATCAGAGGTGTAGCAGCCACTTCATTTCCTGGCACGATTTGTCAGTATTCTGTGGTGGGTAAAAATTCCTAAGATGATGCACGGTCATCCCCATTCCACAGGTTCTCACATGGTGTCTTTGAGGGAAGACTGTTTTCTTTGGAGACTAGATAATCAAAGGCAGTGCAGCTTTCTGCTTTTTTGGAATGCTGGCTCTCAGCGCCCAGTCATATGCCAGGAAAAAATCCAGGCAGCCTGTGAAGAAGCCCATGCAGAGAAGAACATGGACTGAGCCCGGAACTCAGCTGCACTCTCGGCCAGGAGCCAGCACTTCCTTGCCAGCCATGGAGTGAGCTGGCTTGAAAAACAGATCTTGCAGCCCCCAGCCAGCTACCCTGACTTATGCCCCAGAGTGAGAGGTAAAGCTGCCCAAATACTCATAACAAAGGAGCAAATTAATATGCATGAAACCCGTTCTGCCAAAATGATACTTTTTGGTAGATTTATTTTGTATTGTTTTTAGATCCTTAGTGCATATATACTAAATATGTACATGTGTGGTTATGTGCACGCAAGTGCGGGCGTCTGCAGAGTCCAGAAGAGGGTGTCAGATCCCTTGGGACTGAGTTACAAGTAATAGTAAGACAACCATTGTGAGTGCTGGGAGCTGATCTCAGATCCTCAGGAAAAGTAATACGTGTTCTTCTGAGCCATCTCTTCAGCTCCAATACTTTTTTAAAAAAGACTTGACCTTTGGTGCTGGAGTTGCTTTGGTGCTGGAGTTGCTCAGTTGGTAAAGTGCAAGTCTTAAAACCACAAGGACCTAGCTGAATTTGATCCCCCAAATCCACATAAGTGCCAACTGTTATGGGACTCTATTGTAATTCCAGTCCTGAGGAGGCAGAGCTAAGGAGAGTCCCTGTAGCTCAATGCTCAGCCAGCCTAGCCTAACTGATGCGCTTCAGGCCACTGAGAGAGAGGCCTTTCTTCAAAAAATATGGACACTATTCCTGAGAATGATGGCCAAGCTTGCTTTCTGGCTGTCACAGGCACCTGCCCTCATGTGCATCTGCCTTTTCACACACTCACACACATACGTGCACGCGCATGCATGAAGAGAGAGTGATGGTCTTTGTTGATTAGGCTGATCTTAAACTCCAGGACACAAGCAATTCTCCTGCCTCAGTATTGCTTTGCTCGGGTACCTCAGCACCTGGCAAAAATTCTAATTTTGTTGTTGTTTTAAAAGACTTATTTTTATTTATATATTTTTTAATTTTTAAAATAGTTTTATTGAGCTATACATTTTCCCACTCCCCTTTTCCTTTTTCCCTTCCACCCTCCCCCCTTTATTTTTATTTGTATTGTATAGCTGTGTATGCAGGAAGGGAATGTGTTCATGTGAGTGCAGGTGCCCAAGGGGTCAGATTCCCTTGGTGCTAGAGTTACAGGCCATTGGGAACTGATTCAGGTCCTCTACTAAAGCAGCATAAGCTCTTAACCACTGTCTTAGTTAGGGTTTTCACCGCTGGTGATGGAGGAAGGTCATTGGTTGACTAAATAAAGAAGCTGCTTGCCCTGATAGGTTAGAACGTAGGTGGGAGGAGTGAATGGAGCAGAACGCTGGGAGGAAGAGGAAGTGAGCTCAGAGACTCAACAGCTCTCCTCTCAGGGGCAGATGCCTCAGAGAGACACGATGCTCCACTCTTGCGGGCAGAGGCGAGAGCTCTGCTCTCTGAGGCACACACGATGAAGCTCCGACCCAGGATGGACGTAGGCTAGAATCTCCCTGGTAAGCCACCTTGTGGGCTACAGCAGATTATTAGAGATGGGCTAGTCCAGGTGCGAGAGTTAGCTGATAAAAGGCTAGATAGAAATGGCCAAGCAGTGATTAAATGAATACAGTGTCCGTGTAATTATTTCGGGTAAAGCTAGCTGGGTGGTGGGACACAGCCCACTGCTCCAATTACTACACGCTGGGAAGACACCGTGGCCACAGCAGCTCTTATAATGGAAACATTTCATTGGAGAGGCTTACATTTTCAGAGGTTTGGTCCATTATCATTATGGTGTGACAAGGTGGTGTGCAGGCAGACACAGTGCTGGAGAGGGAGCTGAGAGTCCTTACAGACAACAGGAAAGTGATCTGAGACACTGGGCGTGACTTGAGCACACTTCCTCCAACACACCTACTCCAACAAAGCCACAACTCCCAATAGTGCCACTCCATTTCTTCAGCCCCAGTAGTTTTGTTTTTTGAAGATGTATGTATGTATGTATGTATGTATGTATATATGTATGTAGACCAGAAGAAGGCACCAGATCTCATTACAGATGGTTGTGAACCACTGATAGGAATTGAACTCAGGACCTCTGGAAAAGCAGCCAGTGCTCTTAACCTCTGAGCCATCTCTCCAGCCCCGGCCCCAGTGTCTTATGCTCTATATCTCCTGACTGGTCTGGAACTCATCCTACAGCCCACACAGACCCTGCATCTACAGTACTCGCTTCTACCTATGCCTATTGAATGCTGGAATTAAACTTATGTGTCAGCTACCGTGTTCGTCTAAAATGGTGCAATTTTGTTTGTTTCTAAAGCAGAGGCTCAGGTAAACTAGGCTGTCCTTTAATTCCCAATTGTCTCAGAATGTGACCTTGAACTCACGAGCCGCTTGAGTTGGAATTACAGGTAGGTACCACTGATCAAGATTGTAAACATGAAAATTTTGTTTCCTTCTTTAGTTACCTTTAAGTATTCAATGTAAACAATGTTATCTCTTCTTAATCTCTTAAACAACAAACAAAAAAGCACTGAGAAATGCCCAAATTGGGACTGTTTTGAACACGGTATCTTTTTGGTTCAGTTTGGTTTCTAATGGTGCTGGTGATCAACCTAAGACCTCAAGCATATTAGTTAAGTCATCTACCATAGACTTAGAAACCCAGCCTCTCAGGTGGGCTGAATGAAAGGTATGGAAATGAAAACTAATGCAGCAAGTATTACTGAAATATTTATAGAACTGTGTGCTTGGCCCTAATACATGTCTGCTGTACTAAGAACCAAAACTTCGACCAGGTATAGTGACACATGACTGTATTCCCAGCACTTGGGATAATGAAACAGCATAGACAATAAGACTCTGCCTCCAAAAATAAAACAATCAAAGAAAGGAGACTGTGGGCCATGGTGGCACACACCTTTAGTTCCAGTACTCAGGAAACAGAGACAAGCAGATCTTTGTTGAGTTCAAGGCCAGTTTAGTCCACACAGCAAGTTCCAGGGTAGCCAGGGTAGCACAGTGAGATCCTGTCTCAAGAAAATGGGGGTGGGCGTTTAGGGAGAGAAAAGAAAGGAAAGGGAACCGAGTCCAGAGAAGATCCAGGCCTTCAGTTGGATGCTACTGGATGTGTTTTCCTGATTGTGAAGCCTAAGAAAAGTGGGTGATCCCTGGTGCCCCTAAGCTCAGGCAAGGGTCTAGATACTATATATTAGGAAGCATCTGATAATGAGTTCTCAGGGAATAAAAATTTTGAGAGCCATGCATGGTGACTCATATCTGTAATCTTAGTACTGAGGAGCCTTATGCAGGAGGATCACTGTGAGCTCAAGGCCAGCTACAGAGTGAAACTAAGCAAAAAAAATAATAATAATAATAACCCCCCCCCAAAAAAAACAGCTGGGTTATATGTTATCTCGGAACTCAGAAAGCCAACGTAAGGGGGCAATGTTATGGTGTCGGAAACAGGAGTTAACACCAAGATGTTACAACGTGCCAGGACACACAGAATGGAGTCATGAGACTTCTGAGTGCTTGTGAGACACCCCCAAAAACAAAACCGGAAGCCGGGTGATGGTGGCGCATGCCTTTAATCCCAGCACTCGGGAGGCAGAGGCAGGCGGATCTCTGTGAGTTCGAGACCAGCCTGGTCTACAGAGCTAGTTCCAGGACAGGCTCCAAAGCCACAGAGAAACCCTGTCTCGAAAAAACCAAAAAAAAACAAAAAACAAAAAACAAAAACAAGACCGGAGACTTGTGACCTCAGATTCTTCACAACAGAATTTTGTTCTTGGAATGTGTTTTCATGCTCCTCCCAGGTGTAGCATTAGGAGTGGGTTCCCTTCAGCTGTTGCTATTCATCGCATCTGTGGAAAACCTGTTTTTACCACTGTCGGCCTGTCTTTGTTTCACTCAGGGGACCCTTCTTAACCCTCATAATATAAACTATTCAGTGCTCTGAATAAGTTGGCTAGTGCATGAAAATTTTGTCTGCCTAATTTTTAGGCCCTGCTCTCCCAGGGTCACTCCGCTAACTAGAGCAGTAAACAATAACCTGAGCTAGCTAGCCAGACATATCTGACCTCCAGTGCTATAGCATGTGCACACACACACACTTGTCTGACCTCCAGTGCTATAGCATGTGCACACACATACACACTTGTCTGTTGCGGGAGGTCCTTCCTCTCCTTCAGCCAATAGCCGCTGAGATACCAGCCCATTGGGGTGTGGTCTCTGTCCCTTTAAAAAAGCGGCCACTTCCTTCTCCTCTCTCTCTTCACTTTCTTCTCCACCGGCGACTAGACTCCTTCCTGGTTGTGCAGAGGGATGTTGTCTGGGATGGTAATCTATAAGTTTTTTCCCCTTTAAATAAATACCACCCTATTAATCATAATTTCAAACTGGCGTGGCATTGTTTGTGACTTACGCCTTCACCTGGCGTCCAACTTTAGGACCTCTCCTTCCCCCGCTCAGCTGCCAGCTGCGAGTTCCACTTGGCGCAAGCCCTCCCTTCCTCAGCCGCAGCCTGTGCCTTGCGACGGCCTTGTGGCCTGTGTCTTGTGCGTGGAGCCAGCAGTTTAATATAAATTATCACACACTGGCTTTTCTTGCTGCAGTTCTTTATATTTTTCTTTTAGACACCTCAGATTGACTTCCAGTCCCCAGGCATCCTATCATCTGCCTCCCCACGTGGATTTAAACTCCACAGGCCCACGTAGTCTCTGCCGGCGTGGTT
>NW_004949099.1:34138133-34160123 GCF_000317375.1 Microtus ochrogaster
TTAATCTCCAGTGCTATAGCATATGCACACACACACACACTTGTCTGACCTCCAGTGCTATAGCATGTGCACACACACGTTTAATCTCCAGTGCTGTAGCATATGCACACACACACACACACACACTTGTCAGACCTCCAGTGCTATAGCATGCACACACACACACACACACTTGTCAGACCTCCAGTGCTATAGCATGTGCACACACACACACACACACACACACACACACACACTTGTCTGACCTCCAGTGCTGTAGCATGTGAACTTACATACAAATGAGTGTAAAAAGAGAAAAAAGAAAAAGAAAGCAACTTAGTGGAAAAAGTAAAAAGAAATGTGGGCCAGGTAGTAGTGACATGTGCCTTTAATCCCAGAGCTGGCAGGCTGGAGCTCTGTGAATTTGAGGCCAGCATGGTCTACAGGGTGAATTCCAGGACAGCCAAGGCTAGACACAGAAACCCTGTCTTGAAAAACCAAAAAGAAAAAAAAGAAAGAGAAAATTTGGCATTAGAAGTTTAAAGTCAAATGCTCAAATTGTAAACTTCCCCAAATGCATAACCCATGCTCCGCTTCTTAGACAGTTTTAAACTTTATTCCCAGAACTGAGAAAATACTGCAGTAGGTACATGTTGTGTCTGTTTACTGCATCAGAATGTGTTCAACTGTAACAGGATGTCCAACAAATGGGGTTTCCATTCATGTGGCAGTTATTGGGGTTTGAGCTCTCTCTCTCTCTCTCTCTCTCTCTCTCTCTCTCTCTCTCTCTCTCTTTCTCTCACTCACACACACACACACACACACACAAATAAAGGTGAAAAGAAAAATATAAAACAGAATTCATCTATTTGCTGCCTTCAAGGAACACACCATCAAAGATAGACACATTCTGTCCTGTAATTTGCTTTAATTGCCAACACAGCCAGAGTTATGTGGGAGCCTCACTTAAGGAATTGCCTAGATGAAACTGACCTGTCTCTAGGGGACTGTCTGGATTATTAATGGATGCAGGAGAGGCCAGCCCACTTGTAGACAGTCTATCCTTAGACAAGTGGCCTTTGCTTGATAAGGAGCTAAGCATGTGTCCGAGTGAGACAGAGAGCCAGCTAGCAAGCAAGCAGAGGTTCTCCATGGTTTTTGCTTCAGGTTCCTGCCTGAGTACCCATCCTGACTTCCCTTAATGGATTGTAGCCTGGAAGTGTAAGACAAATTTTCTTTCTACCCTGTCTTAGTTAGGGTCTCTATTGCTGTGAAGAGACACCATGTTTAAAGGAAAACATTTAATTGGTGCTGGCTTACAGTTTCAGAGGTTTAGTCCATTATCATGATGGGGCTTAGTGGTGTGCAGGCAGACGTAGTGTGGGAGAAGGAAATGAGAGTTCTACATTTTGATCCACAGGCATGGTGAGGGACAATTCTGTATTCTGTCAATTACATTTTAAATAAACACTGATTGGCCAGTAGTCAGACAGGAAGTAGAGGTGGGTAAATGAGAACAGGAGTATTCTGGAAAGAAAAAAGCTCTCCAACAGTTCTGGCCAGACCACTGAAGAAGTAGGATGTGACCTGCCCTGCTAAAAAAGGTACTGAGCCATGTGGCTAACATAGATGAAAATAATGGGTTAATATAAGCCACACGAGCTAATAAAAAGCCTGAGCTAATGGGCCAATCACTTTTATAACTTATGTAGAACTTCTGTGTGATTCTTTGGGACTTGCCGGCTGTAAAAAAACTGGACAGGACAAAAACCCCAACAAGCCTGCTCGCCTGTTACACAGGCAGAAGGAGACTGTGTACCACACTGGATGTAGCTTGAGCATATGAGACCTCACCTCAAAGCCTGCCCCCATAGTGACACAGTTTTTCCAACAAGGACATACCTACTCCAACAAGGTCATACCTAATAGTGCCACTCCTTATGGGATAAACTCTGAAACACATGACTCTATGGGGACCATACCTACTCAAACCATCCATTTAGTCAGTGTTTTATCACAGCAACAGAAAGGAAGCTGTAACATGATCTTAGGATAGGAAGATGCAAACGATATTCTGAGCAATAAAAGTAGGAAACATGCAGCATTGCTATTCTAATATCTGGCAAAATAGACTTCACACCAAATCCACTCAGGAGAGATAAGGAAGCATTCTCTCTCACTCTCGTCACTCCCAAACAGGATGTCACCATGTTGTAGTAGGAGCTGCGGGCCTCTTCCCGCCGCCAGGCTCCTGCACCAGCTAGCTTTGCCCAAAATAATTACACAGAAACTGTATTCTTTTAAACACTGCCTGGCCCATTAGCTCTAACCTCTTACTGGCTAATTCTCACATCTTGATTAACTCATTTCTAATAATCTTTGTAGCACCACGAGGTGTGGCTTAACAGAAAGGATCTTAACCTGCGTCTGTGTCCAATGGGAGAATCATGGCGACTGCCTGACTCGGCTTTCTCCCAGAATTCTGTCTGTCTACTCCGCCTATCTAATTTTCTGTCCTATTAAAGGGCCAAGGCAGTGTCTTTATTTAACCAATGAAATTAACACAAAACAGAAGACTCTCCCCCATCACCATGTAATCTTAGCTAGCCTGGAAATCACAGAGATCTGCCTACCTCTGCCTTCTGAGTGCTATGATTTAATTTTTAAAATTTTTTTAATTGATATTTATTGAGCTCTACATTTTTCTCTGCTCCCTTCCCTACTTCTCCCTTCCCCCTTTAAACCCCATGCTCCCAATTTACTCAGGAGATCTTGTCTTTTTATACTTTCTACTTCCTATGTAGATTAGATCTATGGAAGTCTCTCTTAGTGTCCACATTGTTTTCTAAGTGCTCTGGGATTGTGGTTTGTAAGCTGGCTTTCTTTGCTTTATGTTTAAAAACCACCTATGATTGAGTACATGTGATAATTGTCTTTCTGTGTCTGGGTTACATCACTCAAAATAATGTTTTCTAGCTCCATCTATAGGCGGCGTAATAACCTGGCTAGCTTAATATGAAACAGCAAATTTTAATGAAGGGATAGCTTACAACACCAGGGATCCAGCGATGAGCAGGAGATACAAAAAAAAGAGCGTCAGGGCTCACGCCCACCAGATTTATATGTAAATATTAGCCTGAGGTGAACACGCCCCCTAATGGGCTGGACTAATCCTACATCCATCCATTTTCCTGCAAAATTCAAGCTGTCATTATTTTTTCTGCTGTGTAGTACTCCATTGTGTAAATGTACCACATTTTCCTTATCCATTCATTGGTCGAGTGATATTTAGGTTGTTTCCAGGTTCTGGCTATGACAAAAAAAAACTGCTATGAACATAGTTGAGCACATGTCCTTGTGGCACAAATGAGCATCCTTTGGATATATACCCAAAAGTGATATTACTGGGTCTTGAGGAAGGTTGTTTCTTAATTTTATGAGAAATTGCCACACTGACATCCAAAGGGGTTGTACCAGCTTGCATTCCCACCAACAATGCAGAAGTGTTCCCTTTTCCCCACATCCTCTCCAGCATAAGTTGTCGTCAGTGTTTTTATCTTGGCCATTCTTAACAGGTATGTAATCTCAGAGTTGTTTTGATTTGCATTTCTCTGATGACTAAGGCTGTTGAACATTTAAGTGTCTTTCAGCCATTTTAGATTCCTCTGTTGAGAGTTCTCTGTTTAGGTCTGTACTCCATTTTTTACTTGGATTATGTGATCTTTTGGTGTCCAATTTCTTGAGTTCTTTGTATATGTTGGAGATCAGACCTCTCTCTGATGTGGGGTTAGTAAAGATCTTTTCCCATTCTGTAGGCTGTCGTTTTGTCTTGTTGACCATGTCCTTTGCTTTACAGAGCTTTTTAGTTTCAAGAGGTCCCATTTATTAATTTTTCTCTCAGTATCTGTGCTGCTGGGGTTCTATTTAGGAAGTGGTTCCCTGTGACAATGCATTCAAGTGTACGTCCCACTTTCTCTTCTGTAAGGTTCAGTGTGGCTGGCTTTATGTTGAGGTCTTTAATCCATTGGACTTGAGTTTTGTGCATAGTGATAGATAAGGGTCTATTTTTATTCTTCTACATGTTGATATCCAGTTATGCCAGCACCATTTATTAAATATGCTTTCTTTTTTCCGTTTGATATTTTTTTTTTGCTTCTTTATCAAAGATCAGGTGTTTGAAGATGTGTGGATTGATATCTGGGTCTTCTATTCAGTTCCATTGGTCCTCCTGTCTGTTCTTATGCCAATACTAGGCTGTTTTCAGTACTGTAGCTCTGTAGTAGAGTTTGAAGTCAGGGATTGTGATACCTCCCGAAATTCTTTTATTGTACAGGATTGTTTTGACTATCCTGGGTTTTTTGCTTTTCCATATGAAGTTGAGTATCGTTCTTTTGAGGTCTTTGAAGTATTTTGCTGGGATTTTGATGGGCACTGAGTGCTATGATTTAAGGACTGCTGTACCACACCCTGAAAGAAGGTTTCTTTATACAGATTAAGAGAATAATCTCTTGTGGGATATTTGTACACTGTGTGAAAATGTATTGCTGAGAATGGTGTAATAAAAATCTGAACAGCCACCTGGTGGTGGTGGCACATGACTTTAATCCCAACACTCAGGAGGCAGAGGCAGGTGGATTTTTGTGAGTTCAAAGCTAGCCTGGTCTACAAGGGCTAGTTCCTGGACAGGCACCAAAGTTACACAGAGAAACCCTGTCTCAAACAACAACAAAAAGCTGAACAGCCAATAGCTAGAAAGCAGTTAGGCAGGACCTCCAGGGACAGAGAGGACTCTGGGAAGAAGGAGGACAGAGTTGCCAGCCGATGCAGAGGCATCAATTTCCAGCAACCACATGGTGGCTCACAACCATCTGTAATGAGGTCTGGTGCCCTCTTCTGGTCTGCAGGCATACATGCAGACAGAATAAATACTGTATACACAATAAATAAATAATTTTTTTTTAAAAAAAGAAAGAGTAAGTAGGACATCTCTTTATAATCTCCTTAGGTTGTTGCCATGTAATAGAAAACTCTTTCTTTAAACCTTTGCTATTGACATGATGTTTCTTATGAAATTCTGAGGCCTTCAGCACATTTCCAATCAATAATCAATCAATTACTGCATTCCCTTGTGCTAGAGAACCTGGCAGACCCCTACAGAATCAAATGTGTGTTACGTATATGGGACAAAACCTATTTCTGATTATATCTTGAACCTGTATGAATAATGAAGTCAATTCTGTATCATCTGGTATAAATTCAGCAGTTTCAATATCCAAGAAAACTCTCTCTGCATATTGTGAATCAATAACTATATTGAGAGGTTCTTTAAAGTCTCTTAGTACCATGAGAATAGCATATAATACTGCCTTTTAGAGAAAATTATAAGGACTTTTTTCCACCTTACTTATATCTTCTGATTTGTAACCTGCCTTTCCTGATTTATTTGCATCAGTATAAAATGTATGGGCTCCAGTTATTGTTGTATCACATACAATTTGGGGAAAAATTTAAGTAGTTCTCTTTATAGGGTTAATTCTATCACTTTTGGGATAATTGCTATTAATTTCTCTCAAAAAATTAGCACAAGCTCTTTGCCAAGGTTTATTTTCTTCCCATAATTTTTTAATTTCATCAGCAGTAAAAGGAACTATAATCTCTACTGTGTCTATACCTGCTAATTGACAAAGTCTCAATTTTCCTTTTATAATTAATTCAGAATTTTTTCCACATAAGTTTTTAATATTTTACTTGATTTATGTGGTAAAAAGATCCATTATAAGATAATATCTTTCCTCTGCAAAAAAATTCCTGTAGGGGAAATCCTGGAAGGCAATATGACTAGAATACAATCAAGATTTGGATTCATTTTATCTACATGTGCCTCCTGTAATTTCTCTTCAATGACCATCAGTTCTTTCCCCGCTTCAGCTGTTAATTCTCTGGGACTATTTAAATCTTTGTCACCATCTAAGGTTTTGTTTAGATGAACTATTAGGTCAGGTGTTATCCCAACAGCCAGTTGTAGATAGGAAATATCTCCTAATAATCTTTGAAAGTCATTAATGGTCTGCAATCAGTCTCTCCTAATTTGTGCCTTTTGTGTTCTAATTTTCTGTAAACCTATTTTGTAACCTAGGTAATTGACAGGATCTCCTCTTTGTATTTTTTTCAGGAACAATTTATAATCCCCACTTAGGCAAAACTCTTTTTTTTTACTTCTTCAATCATTCTTTCTAAAGTATCTGCATTTGATTCAGATAACAAAATGTCGTCCACCAGCCTGGCCTACAAGAGCTAGTTCCAGGACAGGCTCCAAAGCCACAGAGAAACCCTGTCTCGAAAAACCAAAAAAAAAAAAAAAAAATGTCGTCCATATAATGGTAAATTGTAGACTTAGGAAATTGTGTATTATTTCCAATGGCTGACTTACAAAATACTGGCACAGGGTAGGATTAATGATCATTCCCTGTAGGAGGATTGTCTACTGGCATCTCCTAGTAGCCTGAGAATTATTGTAAGTAGGCACTGTGAAGGCAAATTTTTCTTGTTCCTTTTCTTGTAAAGATATAGTGAAGAAACAATCATTTAAATCAATAACTATAAGAGGCCATCCTTTTGATAATAGAGAAGACAGAGGAATTCCAGATTGTAGAGGGCCCATAGGTTGGATAACCTTGTTGATGGCTCTTAGATCTGTCACCATTCTATATTTTCCAGATTTCTTTTTAACAACAAATAAAGGAGAGTTCCAAGGACTGGTTGATTCTTCAATATGGTGAGCTTCTAGCTCCTCCTGTATCAGCTGTTCTAAAGCCTCAGTTTGTCTTTTGTTAAAGGCCATTGTTTAACCCATATGGGTTTCTCAGTTAAACATTTTAAGGCAAGGCTGTTAGTACCTCTGAAGGTTTGCTAGTTGTTTTGTGTTCTTGTACAGCTTGAATGGCTGATGACCTTTGTTTATAATATTTTATAGTATCCTTCCCAGAAACATGAGTTTAGGGGACTACAGGAATGTTAACCTGGGTATTCATTGCTGCAATAAATTCACTCCAATATTAGCTAAATATGGCTTCAGTCTTCCTTTCTGTCCTTCTATTCCTATGCATTCAACCCACCTTATGCTTTGTTTTACTTGAGATAGGGTTCCAATTCCTAGGACTTGAATATCTGCCCCTTGAAGAGGCCAATCTGGATGCCAAGATTCTGGAGTAATGATACTCATGTTCACACCCATGTCTATCAAACCCACAATTACAATGCCATTTATACACACTCTTAGCTTTGGTCTTTGATCATGTATAAAAGTCTGCCTAGCTGGGTGGTGGTGCCACATGCCTTTAATCCCAGCACTCGGGAGGCAGAGGCAGGTGGATCTCTGTGAGTTTGAGGCCAGCCTGGTCTACAAGAACTAGTTCCAGGTCAGGCTCCAAAGCCACAAAGAAACCCTGTCTCAAAAAACAAAACAGAAGAAGAAGAAGAAGAAGAAGAAGAAGAAGAAGAAGAAGAAGAAGAAGAAGAAGAAGAAGAAGAAGAAGCAGAAGTCTGGCAAAATATACATTTCCTATTTCCTACGGAGTTTTAACTCATCCTCCAGGTCTATTCCATCATCCAGAACAGTATGATTTTTTACAGTAGGCACTGGATTGTTTAATTTTCCTGGTGAGAAACGTTCTGGTGAGTGACTGGGAATGACTGGGCCTTGTTTGACATCGGGGCCTGTGAGAACCCTTCATGGAGTTTCCTGATGGTATCCAGTTGCCTTGTCTGCCTCTTGTTGACCTACATTCATTAGTCCAATGTCAGCCTTTGCCACACCTCTTACATATACAAGAAGGCTGAGTCCTCCTATTCTTGCCATTCCTAGAGGAGACATTATTCCTAGGAATTCCCTGTCTACAGTTTCTTCTTAGATGTCTTATTCTTCCACAAATAAAACATTTTGCATTTTGGTGTCTCCTCATACCATTGGAAATTGCTTCTCCTACCCAAGCTTCAGTACTATAGTCAAATGTTTCAACATTAATTGTAGCAAAATCCATTCATCCATGGGTGTTGCTCTGATCTGTAAAGGCCCAGGGATCTTCTTACATTCTAAGTTGGCATTTTCAAAAGCCAAGGATTCAATTAGTACACGTCTAGCTTCAGGGTCTGTCACTCCTAATTGTACAGCCTTACTTAATCTTTGTAAGAAGTCAGTAAAGATTCTCTCTGGCCCCGTTCAACCCTAATATATGACTCAGTTCTCTTTCCTAGTTTCTGAATCCTGTCCATGCATTTAAAGCTGCTGTACTACATAGGGGCAAGGTGCATTTGTTGTAGTGAGCCTGTTCCTGAGGATCAGAGTAATGACCCTTGTCAAGAATTTGATCTTGGGAAGTCTAAAATCCTTTTGCTTTCCCCTTTTGCTCTAAAATTTTTGCCTCTTCTCTCCAACAACACTTCCAAAGCAGCTGAGGTCCATTTTCTAGGACCACATTGGTTACCATACATATTCTTTGAGTACCTTACAGTACTTTGTGCCAGATGGTCTTTCTGAGGAAATTACTGGATATGCAGTGGAAACTCTGTGTAAGTCATCCTGGGGTCTGGCATGTACTGATGAGGCTAAATCCTGTCCTTGTACCTTCTGTCCCTGCTCATCAATTTCAATAAATTCCTCAATCTTTTCAAAACTTTTTACTACTGCCTTTTTTAAAGTCTGAATCTCCTCTCCAGTGTTCTGTTCCAAGGTATGAAACTTGTCCAGTAAATATAATGTTTCATCCTTGGACATATAACTTTTCAACAGATTTAGATAGTTAGATTCAACAGCACAAATTCTTTCAGATAAGTTCGTCAAATTGATGCTATCCCTCTCCATAGTATTGAATCATTTTTTTAATGAGATAATATTGAAAACAAAGCTAATTCCTAGAATCAAATAAAGGAAAATAGCATAAGTCTTTCACAATAACCTTTTATAGTATAAGCAAAATAATTATTGAACTCCTGGGTATTATCAGTCATTTTTAGTAGTTTTCCAGATCTTATCTGTTATAAAGTAATTACAATAGATTGGAGTAGGTGTAATAATCATTATCAAGCAGCAGGTGTCACAGTTGCAGCCACATGGCCAAGAGACACTAGCAGCAGTGAACAGCACGTGTTGCTTACTTAGGTACTGAAAAATATGCTTTATTTAACAAATCAAGAGCAGTTATTAAGGTGACCAAATGATCCCAAGAGTTGGGGCCCAGGAAAAAAAGATAAGAAAACCCAAAGTTTTTCATCACTGCGAGTTGCTGACTGTGTACACTATGGGGATCACCGGCAGCCATGTGTGAGTTGGTTTGGAATGCACAGAGAGGCAGCATGTGGGTCATGATCCTGGGAACACTGAGCAGCAAAAAAACAAAAATGAAGCAGGGAATGCATTCTTAATGCTTATCCTCATACCTGTTAGGGACTGCAAACCCTCAGACCCTGAATTTTCTATGAACCCTTGCCTGCTGGAGTAAACAACTTGTTTTCCTGTGCTTGCAGCTGCTCTGGGCATGAGATCCTCATGAGTACCTGATGACAGGGGAGTGATTTCTGGAGGGCTCGGAGCTGAAAAATCCCGAGAGCTAGGGTGTGGCTATTAGTCAAGGAGAGCCCTATATGAGCTGCCCTGGAACACAATAAAATAGGCACTCTTGTTTCAAGGATGACCCGTGTCTCTATCTATGTGTGTGTGTATGTGTGTTTCAATCTCCAGCCCCTTGCCCAACTCACAAATCATCCTGTAGTACAGGTGTTACGCTACACATACCCATAGGCTTGTGTAGCTCCCAAGCTTCACCAAAGAAGCTTCTTGCAACACAGAGATTGTAACAGAAAACCACAATTGGTCAAAATACAGAGAACAAGAAAACATGTAGTGTCCAGCCCTAATGGATACATCTACAACACAGCTCCTGCACCTAAGGCTCAGGGACATCATGGAAGAGGAGCTGGAAAGACTGTGAGAGCTGGAGGACCAGAAAATATGCTTATGTTATAAGATAATGTCTTACAGAAATGACAGGGAAGCTTCATCCATGATACTGCAATATGGCTACCTAAACAACCTGAACAGGACAATACCAGTAGCCATACTAAAGTGGAAGGGGATAACTTATGGGGTCTGTCTTAGTTGGGGTTTCTATTGCTGTGAAGAGACACCATGACCATGGCAACTGTCCTGGATCTCACTCTTGTAGACCAGGCTGGCCTCGAACTCACAGAGCTCTGCTTGCCTCTGCCTCCCAAGTGCTGGGATTAAAGGCGTGTGCCACCACCACCCAGCCATGTCAACTTTTATTTATTTTTTATTTTTTATTTTTTTTTGGTTTTTTCGAGACAGGGTTTCTCTGTGGCTTTGGAGCCTGTCCTGGCACTAGCTCTGTAGACCAGGCTGGTTTCTCTGTGGCTTTGGAGCCTGTCCTGGAACTAGCTCTTGTAGACCAGGCTGGTCTCGAACTCACAGAGATCCGCCTGCCTCTGCCTCCCGAGTGCTGGGATTAAAGGCGTGCGCCACCACTACCCAGCCATGTCAACTTTTATAAAGAAAAAAGTTTAACCGAGACTGGCTTACCGCTATGATGAAAACTTTGGTCTTAGGGCTTTGAGACAGGCAAGCCTAGGGAATATAGAGGATAGCTTGGGCCATGCATACGCCTCTCTTCTCGTGATACTTGGCATCCTATCTGCATTACGATGTGCACATTCTCTCTAAACCATGCATTTGCCATCTATTAGCAAGCTGCCCTCCTACCTGCATTGAGCTGTGTACACAGAGTACTCTAAACATTGGAATAAATTTCTCCTCCCCTTAACAACCATCAGACTTGGACAGTTTCTATTCAAATATATTCCCAATAACTCTCATATGAGAGTAGGAAGGCAGATATATTCTGGACTAGTTTTGGAGGGCTTGTGCAATAAGGCAAATTGTGTTCTGTAAGTGAACTCCTATCCAGGACAGGCTCCAAAGCCACAGAGAAACCCTGTCTTGAAAAACAAAACAAAAAAACAAAAAACAAACAAACAAAAAAGTGAACTAGAATTTCCTACTTTCTATTTTATGCATAATTAGGTGTGCATGTGATTAAAATCAAATGCATTATGGGAAGGGACACGTATAATGGAAAAGTGGTTGTATAACTTTATCTGTCAATTAAAATAGAAAACCACCCAAGCTATGCTCCTTAGCAACCAAACCCCTCCTTCTTTGAAGCCGTATGAAAGGAAGCCCCAAACAATAGTCGAGGTCCTTGCATACTGGTACTCATGTGGCCTGCTGTCACTCCTGACAGAGCAGCCGATCTGTTCTAGTATTTTCCTTGGTTAGGGTTCCTTTTCTGTGTTTCTAAATCTGTGTGAGCCTTCATGACTATTTCTATAAAGTAAGTGGCCAAGGACCCAGATTCCTACCTCTGGTCACAATGTTAATATCTATATGTGAATATTAATAGCCTAATTATCTTATGTGTGTATAACTTGTTTTCTTGTCTAACAATGTTAGTTCAGTTATCGAAGCACTGACCGGGAAACTATTTGCCAGGGGAGTGCAAAATACCAGCTGGGTCACAGGGAATGGTTTCAGAGTGTCCTGTAGAGGAATGACTGTGGTTGGAATCTGACGGGTCTCCAGAAGATTCCCCAGAGGTTGCTCACTTGCTTTTTGTTGTTGTTGTTGTTGTTTTATAACACCCAGGACCATTTATCTGCCCAGGGGTGGCACTGCCCACAGTGAGCTGGGCCCTCCCACATCAGTCAGTAGTACAGAAAATGCCTTACAGAATTGCCTAAATGCCAATAGGATGGAAGCAATTCCTTAGTTAAGGCTCCCTCTTCCCAGATGACTCTAGCTGTGTCAAATTGGCAAAAAAAAAAAAAAAAAAAAAAAAACCTAACAAGCACTCCACGCATAATTAAGGGCATAATAAATCTTTTTTAAAAAGTCATAGGAGATGGACACTTGCTGAAGGAAAAAAGCCATAAAAAAACTGAAAACGGGGGCTGGAGAGATGGCTCAGAGGTTAAGAGCATTGCCTGCTCTTCCGAAGGTCCTGAGTTCAATTCCCAGCAACCACATGGTGGCTCACAACCATCTGTGATGGGGTCTGGTGCCCTCTTCTGGCCTGAAGGCATACACACAGACAAAATATTGTATACATAATAAATGAATAAATAAATATTTTTTAAAAAAAACTGAAAACGGGACTATGGGACTATGTTGTCTCACTTCCCCTTTTATAGGGGCTCGTGAACTCATCTGGGAACAGTGAGGGCAGCAGCAGGCGACCGAAGCACCAGGGTTGCAGTCCTCATACATGCTTCAGAAACCTGGGGCGCTATGCACTACAAGGGTTACGGGACCACTAGGCCTTGGTAACATCCGGTACTACTAGTGGATCTCATGTATAACACCCTGGGTTCTGAGGACTCGAGGGCTGTCTGGAATTATTCTAGTAACCCAGGCTTCAGCATCTCCTCTGACGCTCCTTATAGCCATTTATCTCTCTTTGGTCTCAGCTCCTCTCACTCCTCCCCTCCCTCTCTCTTTTTCTCCTTTGGTTTCCTATCTTTTTCCTAATCCTTGTTGAGCCAGTCAGCTGCTTCTTCAGACGATTCAGTGGCCACTGCCAGGACCACTTGGAGTCCTTGCCTGTGCAGGGACAATGCATGTGGAGACAGGGTACAAACTAGGGTACCTCCCACTGCTCAGGAGCCAGGGGAACTGGGTACCGGTACAGCCTTCAGTCACAATCACCAACACCCACGGAGAGGGGTGGGATTTACATATGGTCTTGACTGTGGCCATTTTCTCAACCTCTGGGACTGGGCACCAAAGCCACGATGTGAGGTCCAGAAACTGAGTGTAGGATGGATATGTGAGCTGGGCGCTTGGGAGCCTGAGTCAGCAACCGCAAACTAATAATGAGTTGCCAGAACCACCACTGTGATTGCTTCGGTGGTCAAACAATAAGCTATCTTGTTACTTTCACAGCAGCATGGACTGCCAGCTGTTCAAACTTCCAGCCCACTCTGTGTCTGGTGCCTCTGCTGTGGCTGCCGCCGCCGCCGCTGCCTATAACAGCACAGCCAGCACTCCCAAAAGTTGGCAAGAAAAGATAAACTAAGATAAAACTGAAAACCTGACCTTTTTTTTTTCTTCTTCTTCCTTTTGGTTTTACAAAACAGGGTTTCTCTATGTGGCTCTGACTGTCCTGGAACTCACTCTGTAGACCAGGCTGGCCTCGAGGCCTCGAACTCACAGGGATCTGCCTGCCTCTGCCTCCCGAGTGCTGGACTTGCCCCACCATGCCGGGCTGAGAGACTGAGTTTTTAAATTCATTGTATTTATTATCAGTGGGGGGTAGTGTGGGCATACCACACCTGGGAGTGGAGTCAGAGAACAACTTGGTTTTCTCCTTCTGCTGTGGGTTCCTGGATGAGATTCAGGTCTGCAGGGTTTGCTGCAAGCACTTTTACCTGCTGACCCATTTTGCAGACTTGGAGTCTCTTAGACAGCCTAACCTGCACTACCAGAGCAAGAGAGGAGCTGCAAGCTGCTGACTGAGTCGGTCCGCCGTGTCTGTTCGGCAGATGAAGGGTGTTTGGACCAATCAGAGCCATTCTTTTGCCAGCTTTGTCTCTTTGCACCAATCACAGTCACCGAGGCTCGTGCTTTGGACCAATCATAGCCTTGTCTCTAGCTCCAGCTGGGGTGATCTGTCCACCAAGCCTGGTGCTCCCTCTTAGAGGTAGGTGAGAAAGGTTGCAGTGGTTGGAAGTAAAAAAAAAAAATCAAGAGGCCAGTGAAACTGAAGTCGTTTTTAGTGTACAAATCTGCAGGAAAGGACGTCAGCACCACTGATTAGGTGGTGTTAACCCCAAAGATCCGAGGAGAAAGACCACTGGCCCAAATCATGATGGTCAAATTAAAGCAAGCAATTCATTCAAGCAAACTTTTTTATTTGTGTACATGGGCTGCCTCCCTCTAAGGTAGAATTCAAGAAGTCAGAATTGGGTGTGAGGAGACAAGGTTTTTATAGCTCAGGTGTTGGGGGTTTCCAGACAGATTGGGTTGGCCAAATAGGCGGGGTTACAGGAGCAGAACATAAATAACTGTAACAAGTTAGGCTTAACAACCTCCTGAAACAAAGGCATGGCTGTCAGACAGTCATGACAAGGCAGTCATAACAAGGTAGTCATAATTATCTCTTGAAACAAAGTAGGGTTGTAAGGTGGTTATAAACAACTTTTTGAATCAAAAGATGGTTGGTTGCCATTTCCTGGAACAGACAGTATAGAAACATTTGTAGTTAAGGTCACAGGTAGGGCATAGCCCAATCCTTGAGAAACAGATTTAATTATAAACAGGAATGAGCCTAATTTTTCTTTACTATTGTTATGCCCTGATCATGGAGTCCCCTAAAAACCAACGAGGAGACCTAGTTCTGTATGTAAAAGCAAAGAGCCTTCATTCTTATTCAAGTTCAACTCGGACTCTCTGTGTGTCCAACACATTAATGTAATTGGAGAGACCGGAGCTCAGTTGGGATGGGGCTTTTATAATAGCAGAGGCTGGGGTGAGGGATTTCTAAGGTTCAGGACCCCTGATTGGCTACCATTTGTCCAGGGGTGTCCTGGTGAAAAGCGATGGGTGTGTGCTGGTATTGCCTTAGGGTAAACTACTGAGACTTGAGCTTCTGTTGAGTTTGTCACGACTGGGTCCAATACTATAAAGAAACTTTTAAGCCTAAAATGGGGGCAGGCTGATACATCAGTGAAAGACAGTGGACTTTAAAATCCTTTGGTCAAGAGAAACTTCTATCTTTTTCTATAGGCTGGAACTTAACATGCTGCCCAAATGCTCCCCTCACCCTTGGTTTTTTGAGACAGGGTTTCTCTATGTAGCTTTGGAGCCTGTCCTAGCATTAGCTCTGTAGACCAGGCTGGCCTTGAACTCACAGAGATCCACCTGCCTCTGCCTCCTGAGTGCTGGGATTAAAGGATAAAAGCTGATGGCCTTTGCCAACTTGACACAAACCAGGGCAGATCTGGGAAGAGAGACTTTCCACTGAGAAAATGCCTCCATAAGAGTGGCCTGTGGCCAGGTCTGAGAGGACTTCTCTTGATTAATAATGGATGTGGGAGGGGCCAACTCACTGTGGGCAGTGCCACCCCAGGTCAGGTGGTCCTAAGCTGTATAAGAAAGCAAACTGAGCAAGCTGTAGTAGAACAAACCAGTATGCAGCATTCCTCCATGGTCTCAGCTTCATTTACTGACTGCCAGGTTTCTACTTTGAATTCTCACCCTGACTTCCCTCAGGGATGAACTGTGAACTGTGACCTGGGCGCCCTGACTTCCCTCAGGGATGAACTGTGACCTGAGCATTGTAAAATGAAATAAACCATTTTCTCACCAAGCTGCTTTTTGTCAAGGTATTTATCACAATAACAGAAAACCTAACTAAGCGCCCCCCCCCATCTAATTGGCCAAGAATACATAATAGTCTACTTCTTATAGGGTTACCTAGAGGTTATCAAGGCTCATGATAACAAAATTCTGTATTTCACACAGACTGTCTATGCCCCCAGGAGCAGGGATCATCAGCTGCAATCCTTGTGGGGGTGTCTCAAGGTGTCTCTAGGGGAGTTCAAGACAACTAGTGCTGGATAAGGCGATCTGATTGGTGGCAGACTGATAAGCCTTTGCTCAAGGCTTTAGGGCAGCAAGGGAGAGCCTGATAGCACTAATTAGGGAGTCAAATTGCCCTAGTCCCAGCAATTGTGCTTATTTAGGAGGCTGAACACCAAAGGAGTGCTCATCTAACCACTGACTAGTCATTAGCACTATAGTAACAGATTGTAACAATGTTTTACCCGCCAGCACCTTGGACCCTCTGTCCCTGTATTAGGCAGGACAGAGGAACAGAACAGACAGGATTATCTATTACAGAGGGGATTTATTAGATTGCCTTATATGACACAGGCTGCGTGGTTCTACAGTAGCTGTCTGCACATGGGTGAGGCTGAGAACAAGGCCGGAAGGATTCTCAGAGAACTTCTAGTCTTCATTCATCCTTAGAGACCCAGGAAGCTGGGTTTTGATGTCACTGAAGGAGGCAGCAGCAGTGGCAGCGGCAGCTGCAGAGTAGATGCACTCATCAGTAGGAAGTGAGGGCAAGCAAACAGAACCACAGCCCCGCTTTCCCCTCTTCTATATGCACCGACACCGGAAGGCTCTGTCCACTCTAGGAGATAATTTTTCACCATTCAGTTTATCCATCCAGAAAACACCCCAACACAGACTTTCCCAGAGCAGTGCCTCTCAGTTGAGTCAAGATCCAATTAAGTTGATGACTGTCTTAAGGTTGCTATTGCTATGATGAAACACCATCAGCAAAAGCTACTTGGAGAGGAAAGGGTTTATTTGGCTTAAGCATCCCAAATTACAGTTCACCAAGGCAGGAACTCAAACCCTGTGGGAACCTGGAGGCAGGAGCTGATGCAGAGGCCATGGGGGAGTGTTGCTTTCTGGCTTGCTCCTCATAGCCTCCTCATCTTTATGGAACCCAGGACCACCTGACTAGGGTATCTCCATCCACAATGGACTGGGCCCTTCTCCATCAATCACTAGGAAAATGCCCCATAGTCTTGCCTGCCTATAGCTCCATCTTATGGAGGCGTTTTTTTTTCAGTTGAGGTTCCCTCCTCTCAGATGACTTTAACTTGTGTCAAGTTGACATAAAACTAGCCAGGGCAATTGACTTCTGGTCAACTTGACACACCAGTACAATACAACACCATTTAACAATAACCTCTCATTTTTTGTTCATCTCAAGAAATCTCACATTAATAAATACCACAATATAAAACATATCACAAACTTAAAATCCCACAGTCTTTACAAATTCAAACACCTTACAATTCAGTGCCTTTGCCAGGAGGTGGTGGCACATGCTTTTGATTCCAGCACTCGGGAGGCAGAGGCAGGCAGATCTCTGTGAGTTCGAGGTCAGCCTGGTCTACAGAGTGAGTTCCAGGACAGCCAAGTTTACAAAGAGAAACCTGATGTGGGAGGGTCTTCTGTTTTGAGTTGATTTCATTGGTTAATAAAGAAACTACCTTGACCCTTTGATAGGACAGAAAATTAGGTAGGCGGAGTAAACAGAACAGAATGCTGGGAGGAAGTGAGGCAATCACCATGCCTCTCCTCTCTGGTCAGATGGCCAGGGAGCCAGCCACCAGGTCAGACATGCTGAATCTTTCCCTGATAAGCCACCACCTCATGGTACTACACAGATTATTAGAAATGGGTTAAGTAAAATATGAGAGTTAGCCAAGAAGAGGATAGATATAATGGGCCAGGCAGTGTTTAAAAGAATACAATTTGTGTGTTGTTATTTCGGGTGTAAAGCTAACCATGCCAGAGCCGGGCGGAGCGAAAAGCAGGCCAGCCCATAGCCCCTTTTACAGAAACCCTGTCTCAAACAAACAAACAAACAAACAAACAACAACAACAACAACAACAAATTGTGTCTTTAAAAACCCAGAACACCTGATTTTCAATAAAGGAGCTAAAAGTATACAATGGAAAAAAGAGAGCATCTTCAACAAATTGTGCTGGCAAAACTGGATGTCAATCTGTAGAAGAATGAAAATAGATCCATATCTCTCACCATGTACAAAACTCAAGTCCAAATGGATTAAAGGCCTCAATATCAGTCCGAACACACTGAACCTGATAGAAGAGAAAGTGGGAAGTACTCTACAACACATGGGCATAGGAGACCACTTCCTACGTATAACACCAGCAGCACAGTCACTAAGGGCATCATTGAATATGGGACCTCCTGAGACTGAGAAGCTTCTGTAAAGCAAAGGACACTGTCACTAAGACAAAAAGGCAACCCACTGACTGGGAGAAGATCTTCACCAACCCCACAACTGACAAAGATCTGATCTCCAAAATATATAAAGAACTCAAGAAACTAGACAGTAAAAGGCTAATCAACCCATTTATAAAATGGGGCACCGAGCTGAACAGAGAATTCTCAACAGAAGTTCAAATAGCCAAAAGACACTTAAGGCCATGCTCAACTTCCTTAGCGATCAGGGAAATGCAAATCAAGACAACTTTAAGATCTTACACCTGTCAGAATGACTAAAAAAACACCAATGATAGCCCTTGCTGAAGAGGATGTGGAGAAAGGGGTACACTCATCCATTGCTAGTGGGAATGCAAACTTGTACAACCACTTTGGAAAGCAGTGTTTCGGTTTCTCAAGAAATTCGGCATCAACCTACCCCTGGATCCAGTAATACCACTCTTGGGAATATACCCAAGAGATACCCTAACATACAACAAAAGAATATGCTCAACTATGTTCATAGCAGCATTGTTTGTAATAGCCAGAACCTGGAAACAACCTAGATGCCCTTCAATGGAAGAATGGATGAAGAAAGTATGGAATATATACATATTAGAGTACTACTCAGCAGTAAAAAACAAGGACTTCTTGAATTTTGCATACAAATGGACCGAAATAGAAAACACTATCTTGAGTGAGGTAAGCCAGATCCAAAAAGAGGAACATGGGATGTACTCACTCATATTTGGTTTCTAGCCATAAACAAAGGACATTGAGCCTATAATTCATGATCCTAGAGAAGCTAAATAAGAAGGTGAACCCGAAGAAAAGCATATAGGCATCCTCCTGAATATTAACCTTCATCAGGCGGTGAAAGGAGACAGAGACAGAGACCCACATTGGAGCACAGGACTGAAATCTCAAGGTCCAAAACAGGAGTAGATGGAGAGAGAGCACGAGCAAGGAATTCAGGACTGCGAGGGGTGCACCCACACACTGAGACAATGGGGGTGTTCTATCGGGAACTCACCAAGGCCAGCTTGCCCGGGTCTGAAAAATCATGGGATAAAACCGGGCTCGTTGAACATAGCGGACAATGAGGACTACTGAGAACTCAAGAACAATGGCAATGGGTTTTTGATCCTACTGCACATACTGGCTTTGGGGGAGCCTGGGCAGTTTGGATGCTCACCTTTCTGGACCTGGATGGAGGTGGGTGGTCCTTGGGCTTCCCACAGGGCAGGGAACCCTGATTGCTCTTTGGGCAGATGAGGGAGGAGGACTTGATTGGGGGAGGGGGAGGGGAATGGGAGGCGGTGGCGGGGAGGAGGCAGAAATCTTTAATAAATAAAATAAATAAATAAAAACCCAAAATCTCTTTGAAAGATCAAAATCTCTCAACTGTGAGCTCCTATAAAATCAAAATAAATCTTATTCCAAGAGGGAAGAACCAAGACAGAGTCACAATCAGATCAAAGACAAACCAAAATCCAGCTGTGTAAAGTTCGGTGTCAGACTTCTGGGCCTCGCTCCCATCTTCTAGACCCTCCCACAGCACACATGGCTTGTCTCACTAGCTCAGGCTGGCTCCACTCCATGGCTGCTACTGTCTTGGCTGTCATCCCATGGCACTGGTGTCTCCAAAGTCGCGTGTCTCGTGGGGCAACTGGGCTGCGCTTTTATCAGTAGCCTCTCCTCATGGTGCCAAGCCTCAGCTTCTTTGCAGGACCCCTTCAATCCTGGCTCTTCAGCCGCTACTGTGGCTCTACCTTAAATAGCGGCTTCTTCTGACTCTCACAGTGCTAAACCTCAGCTGCTCCCCATGAACCCTCCATGCCTTCAAAACCAGTACCATCTGGGAGACTCTTAAACATGATGATGTTTGGCTGCCAGCGCGAGGTACAGCACTGGCTTCCTCCGGAACCTACTTCTGTGAGCCACCCCTGAGGAACCCTCACCCCCCACCCCGGAGATGTCACCTCAAGGATGCTGGTCTCTACCTAGTCACTGCCAGTTTCTCAGCTCCAGCGCCCCCCTGGTGCTGACAGTTCCAGAAAAGCTTTCACCTAAGTGGTTCTGGTCTCTTGTTAACCACAGCCGATTCTTCAGCCCTAGCTGACCAGAATCATCGACTGGGAATTCAAAATAGGCCACAGCTTCAATAGAAGGTTTTGGGTTTGTTTGCTGTTGTTGGCGGGTTTTTGTTGTTGTTGTTGTTGTTGTTGTTGTTGTTGTTGGCTTTTTTTTTTTTGGCTTGGTTTTGTTTTTGTTTTGAGACAGGGTTTCTCTGTGTAACAGCCCTGGCTGTCCTGGAACTCACTCTGTAGGTCAGGCTGACCTCAAGCTCACAGAGATCCGCCTGCCTCTGCCTTCTGAGTGCTCAACAGAGCTTTACGTGAATCCTGAACTTCTCTCTGGAACTTCACAAGCCGGGCATCCGTCATCTGAATTTCTCTCCACACTGTTTTCTTCCGAGCTTCCACAGGACACCTGGCCAAGTTCTGAGCACTCGATGACTTTTCTAGCCCAAAGTTCCAAAGTCCTTTCACAGTGCTTCCCAAAACACATGGTCACGTCTGTCACAGCAAGGCCCCGTGACTCTAACATCGATTCCTGGCTTGGTTAAGGTTACTGTTGGAGCGAAGAAACACCATGACCAAAACAACGTGGTTTATTTGGTTTATAAATCCTGAATCACAGTCCATTGAGGGAAGCCAAGGCAGGAACTCAAACTAGGTGAGAACATGGAGGCAGGAACTGATGCAAAGGCCATGGAGGGGGGCTGCTTAAGGACTTGTTCCTCGTGGCTTTCTTACGGAATCCAGGACCATAAGACCAGGGGTACCCCTCCCACAATGGGCCCTCTTCCCCAACCCCAGTCACTCACCAATTAAGACAATGCCTGCAAGAAGTCTTATCAAGTAAAGGTGCTTGCCTCCATGTCAAACAGTCTTGTTTTGATTCCTGGGACCCACGTGTGGAAGAACAGACTTTGGAAGGTGGACCTTTGACCTCCATATGTCTGTGTACACAAAATAAATAAATGTAGTAAACATTTATTAAATAAAAACCTCACAGAGATCCGCCTGCCTCTGCCTCCCGAGTGCTGGAACTAAAGGTGTGTGCCAACACTGCCTGGCTGAGTTTAGTAGACTTTTGTGTTTGAATACTCATGGGGGCAGAGACTGCGATTCAGTATCTTACTCAATTGTTTTTCAACTCATTTTATTTTTTGAGACAAAGTCTCTCACTGAACCTGGGTTTCACCAGGGATCCTCCACATTTCAGGCTTGGACTTCCGGGTGCACACTGCTGTATGCCTGGCGTTTACATGGATGTGAAGGGTCTCAACCCTAGTCCTTATTCTTCTGTAGCAAGCATTTCCACAAGTGAGCCATTTTCCCAGCCCCAAAATAGGTTTCTAAATTGCATGGTAGGGCTTCCTTTCTTGGGAAATTTGTGCTAGCGGGAACGGGATAGCTGGTGAAGCTAGGTAGAGAATACTCTTATTCAACTCTGAAGTTCTCTTCGTGACAAAAATGCTGACTGTAAAACTAGATTCCTGAGATCAAAGTCTGGCTGAGTCAAATGTGTGTCTCAGCGGCAGAGCGCTTGCCTAGCACGTGAGAACTTGGGTTCCACCACTGGCACCCACAGAGTAAAGTGAGCAAGCAAACACAGTGGCCATCGGGCTGATTAAGCTGGCAATCACACAACTTCCGGAAAACCACGCATCCCTTTGTGCTGAGGCTGCAAGATGGGGGTAATTTCTTTGACCCCCAAATACTGTTTTAACACAATCACATTTCTGAACTTGGACGTTTCTTGTCAGTCAGGTGGCACTGGTGACATTGTCAGTTCATATTGTTCACACTTGTAGTGCATCCTGAGACTTTAACAAATGTCTTCCCAAAGATTACAATATAAATTGTCATTGAAAATCTTTTGTGGACCAGGAAGTGGTGGCACACACCTTTAATCCCAGCACTCCTGAGGCAAAGGCAGGCAAATCTTGGTGAGTTCAAAGCCAGCCTGGTCTACAGAGCTAGTTCCAGGACAGCTAGGGCAAGAGCCGGGTGGTGGTGGCGCACGCCTTTAATCCCAGCACTCGGGAGGCAGAGGCAGG